>NW_028301547.1:15565000-15792500 GCF_042242905.1 Orbicella faveolata | reverse complement strand
TTTTCCTTTCTGATAGCCATATATTTCTTGTAACATTATTTCTGAGAATTTAGTGATTATCGCAGTTGATGATTACTTGCCTGCTTGACAATATATTGACGTTGTCAGGGGAATTTAGATTATGATATATCTTGGAAAGTTAAAAGTTGTAGCAGTAAAAGACTGTTGGAAAGTGAAATTCTCCCACCTTTGCTTTCTTTCAAACGCGCGGACAGCGAGTTCCTTCACATGACCAATAACAGAGCTATACATGAACTATGATTGCTAGAACATTTGTTTGCACCTATAGAAAGTGAAAACGTAACAAATTAACAGATATTTAAACTTATTTAGCTATTCTGACATATTCAAATGATTTTTCAGCTTCCCCTTCACATCTTGAAACCAAGCAGAAACTTTAGTGTATGTACGTGACTGGAGAGTTGGTTTCAGAGATAGTCTACAGGTAGATGTTGAGCTAAACGTCACCAAAGGCTGTTGTAACATGATTTATCAACACAAATAAGTAGCTGTAACCTGAAAGAGGAAGTAAAAAGCATTATTACAGGGCTAGGTCCGCGAGCGCGTAAGAAAAACCAAATCCTGCGCTGTGATTGGCTAACCAAGTGGGCAGGATAAGGCCATTTTGACGGTTCGAGATTAACTGCTGCGATACCCAAGAAAAATGTGTTCTTTAAGCCACGCAATAAATCCATTATTGACAAAACTTGTACGGTCAAGATGGCTGGATATCAAACATGATCATTTTTAATGTGTTTAAGGACATCGACCGCGTCTTGCTCCTTAAACACGCATAAAAGAGCCTGGCCAATATCCAGCCATCTTGACGTCGCGCTTGGTCAAAAACCCACATTTATTGATCAGAAATTCCTCTCGAAACTATGTTATCGGCTCTAAGAAGAAATTGCGTTCTTGCTAAAAGTTAGTCTCTTTCGCAATCGTTGACCACTTAGTTCGTGCTTATTCCTAAAATAGCAAACGGCCTTAGCTAGCGTTTACAAGGCGCTATCGACTCAAGAAAAACCCTGCTCAAACGTTTCCTAGACAGTAAAGATATTTCTCACCTAGATTTCTAACGCAAGACTCATGTTTGGTTCGAAACAAAGTTGAAGTTAATATTTCAAGGTTCGTAAACAAGAAGATCTAAATTATCGTGTTACAATTGATGAAAAAGACCTTTTTGCAGCACGCAATACCATACAACACCACATGTTCTTAAACTCTGGAACTCATCGTTAATATCACAATTTAGTTTTTTTTTTTTTCAGGAAAGCCAAAACTATTTATTACAATCTCCACGCAATAATGAGTGGCAGTGCACTGATAGAGGTGTTTGGTCATATCGTGTTCAGTTTTACACGAGGAGTCACAGAGCACTACAACCCACAAGAACCTGAATACATGGCAGAATCTTTTGGCTACGATCCTCTACAAAGCACAGGTCGAGAATGGTATTATCATCCTGTTGATGAGCTTATTTATCAAGAATACAGCGACAGAGAAGCCACAAGCTTGGACTATCTAGCGTCTAACCACGCTGATATAAGGGTTATAAACGCGTGTTCGCCAGAGGAAAACGAAGAAACACAGGAAGATCAACAAGATGAAGATAGAGCAATGGCTTGGAAGCGACTCAGACCATGCGCTCTCCGAACGGTTTGTAAATCAATGTACATTGGAGCTTCAATTTCACTACTAACGGCCATCATCATCGGTTCAGTATACATGTTGATCTCATACTTATGTATTAAGACTGTAAACAACTGTGAATTTCATCCAAAGAAGTCCATACCATTAAATGTACAATGGATGAGATCAATTTCTCTTGTGATAAGTTACTCTATTTCACACTTTTCGTCCTTTGTGACCATGCTATTTCTTTTTCGTCCATATCAGTTAATGGGCGTGAAAAGGAAAGTCTTCTTGGTTTGCTACTTTGGATATTGTTTGGAAACATTTTATATCATAACTCTACAAAGCCTGGGAATATCTCATTCTAAGCCATCTTCTTTACAACTTATTCCAAACAACGTTATCATTGTCATTAGTCTATGTTTGCAAGTTTATTTTGTTACGAATCACTTCTGTATACGGCGGCCAAGGAGAAGTCACGTCAATTTTTTTTTTCAAATGACAGCTTCCCCCATTTCTCTTGTATTTCTTGCAGTTCTTGTGGCTCAAATTATTTACCCAGCGTATAACAAACATGGCAAAGATGGTAAACTTGTTATCGCTCTTTTCTCTCCTCTCATTGGAGTCCTTCTCAAAGTAATCTCGCGAATTTGTGGTCAGCGATTATGCTCGAAATGTATTCATCCGGGATATTGCTATGTCTTGCTCACACCGCTGTATTGTTGCTCAGCGGTTCTTTTTCGAGTTCTACAAGCGGATCTTGGCAGTTTACAATCTGTTGCTGTTCTTGGGATAATTCACGGCGCTGCAGAAGTCATAGAACGAAGTACCATGGTTGTCACTGATCACATTTGTCACGTGATTTGGAAAAGAACATCAGCTCCTTGGGGAAGTTTTCGTTCTCCTCGTCGCGAGAGACTAATGGCTGATATCGCTATCGCGAGCATGTTGTATGAATCAACTGCTATAGTGTCTGTTAACGGATTATTGTACTTGTATCAATATGTACACTTAAAAGACGATTCCCTTTCAGAGCTGCTACAGTCTTTTGCTATCACAACTTCAGTTCAACTGGTGATCGAGTGGTTTTTTACCAGCGTCTCTCTAGCGATCGAGACTCGCTATCAGAATATAGCTGTCATGGCTGTTTGGCGAACACGATGGAAAAGACACTTTTTAATAGTAACTATAAGTTCTGCTTTTCTAGCGATATGGAGTACCAAATACCTTCTACCAATTGTACATGATCGCTTTACCAAGTTCTCAAATCAGACTTGTAAAATGCCTTTTACTTGAAGTTAGCAAAACGCTCGAACAAAACCTCAGTACAGCGCTGCATAATACAATACAATACAATACAATACAATACAAAACAATACAATACAATACAATACAATACAATACAATACAATACAATACACTTGAGTTAATTCTTATCTGAAACACTTCAATTTCATCTGACCACTTAATTGATGCCGAAATTAATTTCGCGTCTTAAAAATTGCCTGCCTTAAATACGGGAAGGCCTTCCCCGTTGAAACATTTTATAAAAATAAAAAGGTGAAGAAAAAAATACTGAGGTCAGCCAGCATCAGATGAACATCAAGGCTCTAAAACAATGTAGTGACATCAAATACAAAACAACTACAACAGTCTGGGTTAGTTTAAAATCGCAATAAATGTTATTTTTCTTTACGACCAGATGTGGGAGGCGCGGTGGCCCAGTGGTGAGTGGGCTGGACTCTGAATCCAGCAGTCTGGGTTCTAGCCCTTACCGGGATCTTAATGTTATGTTCTTGGGCAAGACACTACTCTCACAGTGCCTTCCTCCACCCAGGTGTATAAATAGGTGCCGGCGAATTTAATGCTGGAGGGAGAGTGACCCTACGATGGACTAGTTTCCCGTCCAGAGGGGAGGGAGGGTACACAGATCTACTTCCAGTCGCTTAAAGCTAAATTGTTTGCACACAAGTAATACTTAAAAACACTTTATATAGCAACGTTATGTTTCTTCGTGACCAGGTCTGGAGTTTGACGCTCAGTGCCAAAACGTAAACGAAATCTCACAAACGTCGATAGAAATGTTTTAGAACAATAAAGTTCAAATGTGTCAACAAATACTTTCATCCTCCCTCGAGCAAAACTAAAGATTTTACACCTTATTAATTCAGTAAAAAGAGCACAGTCCAAGGGTTTGTTCAAGCTAATATCAGATTTTAGTCTTACCAAGGACGAGGCTAGCAAAGTGTTGACATCGAGAACATCAGTTGTTAGTGAAACATTTGCACAGTGATTGATGATATTCTGTGTTTGAATTCCCGATTAGCGCAAATAGGTGTGATTCAAAATGAGTTTTGCACGTTCTGTCAGGCCTCCCCTGTCATTGTGCTTATTCTTTATCTTTTTCATATTACTTAGAAAACTACTGGTTAAAAATAACTAAAAAACAGAGGACGCTTGAATATAAAACTATCATATTTGGAATATTAGATGAGAAATCTGATCTCCTCAACTATTGTATTATATTACATTATAACTTCCTCAATATAGAGTAATTCAGTAATTGTATTTTTTGCAAGTAATGTATTTAAATGTAAGGAGAGTATTGTATTGTTAGCAGTGTAAGTAAACCATATAGTAAGTAATGTAAGTACTGTTCTGTAAGGAGAGTCCATTCCATTAAATGTAGAAAGGATGAGATCAATTTCGACTGTCATCAGTTATTCTGTTACACTTTTAGTCCTTTGCGATTATGCTATTTCTTTTTCGTCCATATAAGTTAATGGGCGTGAAAACGAAAGTCTTCTTGGTCTCCTGCTTTGGATCTTGTTTGGAAGCGTTTTATATCATAGCTCTATAAACCTTACGAGCATCTCATTCCAAGCCATCTTCTTTACAATTGATTCCAGTCAACATTTTTGCTGTTACAAGTCTATGTTTGCAAGTTTATTTTGTAACGAATCACTTCTGTATACGACGGACAAGGAGAAGTCAGGTCAGGTGTTTCTTTCAAATGACAGCTTCCCCATTTTCTGTAATAGTTCTTGCAGTTTCCGTGGCTGAAATTATTTACTCAGCGTATAACAAACAAGGCAAGGATGGCAAACTTCTAATCGCACTTTTCTCTTCCCTCATTAGCGTCTTTCTCAAAGTACTCCAGCGAATTTGTGTTCAGCGGTTATACTCGAAATGTAGTTATCCGGTATATTTGTCTTACTAACACCGCTGTATTGTTGCTCATGTGTCGACTTTTACAAGCGGATCTTGGCACTTTACAATCTATTGCTGTTCTTGGAATAATTCACGGCGCTACAGAAGTCATAGAACGAAGCACCATGGTTGTCATGGATCACATTTGTCACGTGATTTGCAAAAGAACATCAGCTCCTTGGGGAAGTTTTCGTACTCCTCGCCTTGAGAAACTAATGGCTGATATCGCTATCATGAGCATGTTGTATGAATCAACTGCAATAGTGTCTGTTAACGGCTTTTTCTACTTGTATCAATTATGTACTTAAAAGACCATTCACTTTTAGAGCTGCTACAGTATTTTGACTCTCTTCTGCTATCACAACCTCAGTTCAACTGGTGATCGAGTGGTCTTTCACCAGCATCTCTCTAGCGATCGAGACTCGCTATCAGAATAATATAGCTGTCATGGCTGTTTGGCGAACAGGATGGAAAAGACACTTTTTAATAGCAACTATAACTTCTGCTTTAGTAGCGTTATGGAGTATCAAATACCTTTTACCAATTGAACACGATCGCTTTGACAAGTTCTCAAATCAGGCTTGTAAAATGCCTTTTACATGAAGTTAGTAAACCGTTCGAACAAAAACCTTAGTACGGTGCAGCACTTAACATTTCACTTAACTCATGCCTGGAAAACGTAAATTTCACCTGAATTTTACATATGGATGGGCCTTCTCGTCTGAAACATTTCATTTCAGTGGAAATGACAATATGGCTTGTTTAAACGCTCCATCATCAGATGAACGTCATCACTGATTGCAACATCGCGCAAACGTTACTGGCCAAAACACAATAAAACTTCAGGTATTCTGTTGATAAGGAGAAAGAAGTCGACTACTTAGCGAACGCTACATTAAAGGAGAAGGTCACTCCAAAAACTGTGTATTTTTTTCCATCACCAATAAAAAGTTCACATTGAGTTGAGTTACTCACCGTTGTTTTAGCTTCTGAAGTGGATGCGATCATAATGAAAAAGAAGTGAAAAGTTCGACACCGGGAGCCGCCATTTTGAAAGGGTCTTGAAGGCCAGGCCGCATATCCGTGACGTAATTCCGTCCGAATTGGCGCGAAGCTCAAAGACTAAAGCTCTCCTCTTCTGTTCTAAATTCGTTTATTCAGTTGTGAGCTAAAATGTTGGGCCCCGGGCTGTAAAACCCGAACCGAAAAGTATAGGGAAAGAGGAGTGACTTTCCTTAATTTGCCTGCAAAGAACAAAAAATTGCCAAAGAAGTGGTTCGAACAGCTACGTCGGGATGAGAGATTCATGCCAAACTCGAATTTCAAGAAAAAACCGTGGGGCCACCTGGCCCCTAAGTTTTCAGGTTTGGTCACCAGCACAAGTATTTTAGTCACCAAAAATTTTCAACCCTTCAGGCTTAATATATTTTCACGAAAAGATGCTAAAACGGCGTGAATCACGGGTTTTGCATGTATATATCAGTTTGCCGCTCTTTTTCTAAAATAACAGGGAAAATGGCTGAATGAAATTCTATTCTTCATTTACCAGTCTTATCAGTATTTATAAAAAAGCTCCCATGTTGCAAGCTTTGATTCATTGTTTTTCGTAGACTGGCGCAAGGTTTTTCTTGTATTCGTGTTCATTGATGCATAGCGACTATACGCATTTTTTTGGATGAATTTATTAAATTTCTTAGGTTACCGTGGGAACTTCAAATGCCCTGCAGATTTCTTTAAAATTACATGTCAGACTAACCCGCTTCGGTTTTCTTTTATCAAAAAAGCATTTTTTCGATTTATAAATCTTTTGTGTGAGCCGAAAACTCAGAGCGTGTTTAATAATCGGCCTGGACAGCCAGGGATGAGTTGAAATACTTACAAATTTTAAATGCTGTGTAATTTGATTTGAAATACATCGGAAGAGGTAGTTAATTGTACATCAGTCCTATCTATATATCGACAATTACCGATAACAAGTCCTGCTATAGGGAAATCCCATATCCGCATGTAAATAATAATTTGTCTGAAATGTGTTGCAATTTGTTTTCAATTTTATCAACACAATTCATCAGTAATTAAGGACGTTTTTTTTTTTTTTCATTCACATTATTTTTGGGAATTACAGTTGCTAATGAAAGCACTGCTACGGTAAAAAATGAAGCTGCAATCTTATTGCATGCTTTGTCAAGTAACGATGCCAGTAAACACGACACATGCATGCGATACGAAAAACACACTTGCAGAGTCAATTTTCCTTCCGCTAGTTTACGTATGTACAAGTTGTATGTAGACCCTTTTCATAAATGGCCGCCAATTTAAAATTCTTTTGTATGCATTTGAATTAACCTCACTAAACTCGTTTGGGAGTAAAAATTCTTTTGAATTAGCAACTCAAAAAGAATTTATAATTGGCAGCCATTTATGAAAAGGGTCTACACTTTTTTTTTCTTCTATCCAAAATTTATTACATATGCTTAGCTTTCCAACAATACAAATTACAATTCTCACAAAAAATCGTAGGTACTGATAAGGAATGTCGTCAATTTCACATTTCACGTCAAAGACGTCGATTTCACTTCGCATCTTACATGTAAAGTCACTGCGTATTCACAAGAGTCCACGTAGTCCATAAGTGTAAAGAAACCTAGGCAAACACGTACGAGCACGAGCAAAAAGTATCCAAATCTTATGAGTAAAAACACAGACTTGTGAGGTGGAAAGCATCCGCCCGATTTAAACACACCATTGAAAACTTGTCAGTTTCTGTGATACCAGAACTCCCTCCGCATTGGATGTTACTAAAACTGGAACGAGGAACGGGGAACGGGGAACGGGGAACCGGGAACGGGAGTCTGGGAACGAGTGTGCAGCGCTAACTCACATGAGAATTCAAAATGGCGGACAAAGGAAAAGAAAAGGGAACAATTTGGGGAAATGTGGGGAAGTGAAACGTGAGTTTCTACCGGCTATGCCCCAGATGACCAGTTCGTTCTTGTTAGAGCAGATTCCGATTGGTATTGGACAAACAAAGCATGAAATAGCGCTTTCAGAGAAAATCGAATCGGTATTATCATATGCTACCCCAATTGGTCACTACAAAATGCAGACTGTACACCGCAGACCGGGTACAAAATGCAGACTGCAGACTACAGACTAGGTACAAAACGCAAACTGAGAATAAAGTCGGTTTACTGTATTTTGCGAAACGAACGAAACGAAACGAAAGGAATAAATCTGTACTGAAATGAACATATCAAGTATCACAACAGTCAGATTCCTCCGTGCGATAACCTAAACAAGGAATAAAACAGCGGAAGTGTAAAATTTGTAAACTCGAAGATCTGTATTTTGTACAACGAGCTCTTCGAAGACTGACGATATGTAACTTATTTCTTCCGATTCTTTAACACTTTTCGTAGATACAACTCGATGCAGTGATGATGTTAAAACAGCAAATTAAAGCCGAAAGGTCAGAAGTGCCCCGTTTCGCAAATTTGCGAAATACGTGACTGACATTTGCATGACTACCTTACTTCTTTCGTTACCAAGGTGATAAGTAACCTCAGCAGTAACAAGAGTAACCTCAAACGGGTTGTATAGTAAACCAAACTCAAAGTCTTTGTTCAAAAATCATCACTGTATCGAGTTGTATCAACGAAAAGTGTTAAAGAATCGGAAGAAATAAGTTACATATCGTTACAGTCTTCGAAGAACTTGTTTCGCAAAACACAGATCTGTAATTTGCGAAACGGGGCACTTCTGACCTTTTGGCTCAAACTCTTTTGTTTAAAAATTATTACTGCATCGAGTTGTAGGATCGGAAGAAGTAAGTTACACATCGTCGCGGTCTTCGAAGAGCTCGTTTCGCAAAATACAGATCCTCGAATGTACAAATTCTACACTTCGCTGTTTTATTCCTTGTTTAGGTTATCGCACGGAGGAATGTGACTGTTGTGATACTTAATATGTACATTTCAGTACACGTTTATTCCTTTCGTTTCGATTTGTTTCTTAAAATACGGTAAGCCGTAAAGACTGACTGTTTCTCGTCTGACACGTGACAACATGTCGTCTAAAAACATACTTTTCCGCTATTCCGCGGTCATCTTTCACCAACATTAGCATTATTGTGGAATATTCCATGCTCGTTTCTTCATATATTTTGTCTTTAACAGGCCAGGCCACAGGTTATTAACCTGCTGCTTACCAGATTTGCCATCTGAATTACTGCTCTCTGAAGGGCCGCTATGCTGCCGAATGCGAACGGAGCAGACGACTCACGTTCAAAGATGGTCATGTGTTATGTCACTTGTCTTCGATATCATGTTGCTATTTTTAACGACTGTGGTCTGACCGATTGGGGTAGCATGTGATAAAACCGATTCGATTTTCTCCTCAGGCGCCATTCCATGCTTGTGTGTTATTTCTTATAAAGCTACGATGGCCAAAAAAAAAAAGAATATTTACGATATTGTTTATCCCAGTATTAGTCGGACTCTGCTCTAACAAGAACGTACTGGTCACATGATCTAGGGGCACAGCCGGTTGAAACTCACATTTACAACCTTAACACTTCTCCCAAATTGTCCCCCTTTTCTTTCCCTTTGTCCGCCAATTTGAATTCTCAGGTGGGTTACCGCTGTACACTCGTTCCCAGACTCCTGTTCCCGGTTCCCGGTTCCCCGTTCCTCGTTTCCCGTTCCTCGTTCCCCGTTACCACTTTTAGTAACATCCCACCGCATTGAACCGCCAGTAACAAAAATGAAGACAAATCAGATCAAAAGCACAAAACTGGGGATTTATTCAAGCCATCAGTTCAATTCTGAGAGCAATTTACAATTAAAAATAAACCTCCTCTTTCACTAACTGCGTCCATTGCAATTGTACTGCAAAATGTACCTTCCATCTCGGTGACCTAATCCGGCTGTTCTCGGCAACAAACACATTCTCTTTGCGTCGGTATGGTTGCACATCTCTCAAAAGTACACCACAGAGCATTTTCCAACCGATCATTTAATTCAACTTCATTATTATCTCCCGCGGAATCACTAGCACGTTCTGGCTTCAAGAGCAGCCACACTAAAGCTCAAAAGAACAAACACACTCTCGGACGGAATGACGTCACGGATATGCGGCCTGGCCTTCAAGATCCTTTCAAAATGGCGGCTCCCAATGTCGAACTTTTCACTTCTTTTTCACTGGGATCGCATCCACTTCAGAAGCTAAAAAACGGTGAGTAACTCAACTCAATGTGAACTTTTTGTTGGTGATGTAAAAAAATTCACGGTTTTTGGAGTGACCTTCTCCTAATTAATATCTATGATCAACGGTTTCTAATTTTTCTACAGGAAATGTATTGAACAAGTAAGGAAAGCTCCAATGAACGGTAATAGAAGTTCTATTTGAAATAATGATGAAACATGGTATTTCACGTGTTTGTTCATAAGTAACAAAGGATAGGAAGCCTAGCAACCTTTAAAGGAACAAACAAATTTACAATTTGCTCATTTGCATACGGAAGGAAACATGTCCGATATGAATTGACTCCAGGCAGCTAAAGCCGGAGCTAGTGAAACTCAACACATGATGAAATTTTTAGCTCTTTGGGTGTAACATTCAAGGAGATATTGGTTTTCAAAAACTGCAAATTTCTGGGTAACAAAAGCGCTAATGACTTCATACATTCTTTGTAAAATTTTGAGTTTGGAAACCCGTGTTGCACAAAAAGTGTCCAATACATCAGGCTCATATTCATTGGCAGAGTTGATCGTACTATGAGCTTTCAATATTCAGAAATGATTTATTTGTAGCTCCATCAGAAACTGAATTGCTTATGCTAGTGAGGCAAATATTGTAAACAAGGATTCCCCTATATAGTTTACATTTGTTTGTTTTGGAGGCAGCGTGGCCTTGTGGTTAGGGCGCTGGATTTGTAATCCGAAGGTCTCGGGTCCAAATCCTCCTCTCTGCCACTGAATGGATTTGAGTTTAATGGTCCCAGATTCAACTCTTCCACGCTTTGTAAATAGCCAACTGGTCAGCCTTCCGTCAGTTAAACACACATATATAATGAGGGTTCTGGCGCAGCACTCACGCACTCCTCATCTGAAGATTCGGAGTAGCGTTGCGCTTGCACTGTGTGCGTTCGCTTGCGCCCAGAACCCTCACTATATATGTGTGTGTAACAAGAACAGCAGTTGTCGAAAAAGCACTTTCGACAACTAATTTTCGACAAGGACACAGTGTTGCGTGAGTGCTGCGCCAGAATCGTGTGTGTGTAATGCAACAGCACAGCCGTAAAATTTGGCGAAATAGTGGGTCCAGCGAAGCTGCAACGTCCGTAATCAATATGCGCGGATGTGCCCTTCACTACTATATACAAAAGTGCGCCATAATTTTTTTCCTATTGGAGAGTTATATGCACAGTGTATACGCCGACATGGCTGCCGCAAGATATTCGTCCGATGTTCTGCAAATGTTCTACGGCCCAATACCGAGGGAGGAAAAAATAAACCTTCCCGAACCGTTAGAACAAGATTTTACCGCATTATACGACGGGTTCCAAATATCCCAAAACGATTTCCAAGAATGGCTTCGTGTGTGGAGAATGGATATATCCGAAAGGAACCCAAACAATAAAGATCTTTTGAAGTTCGCAAGAGAAAACAAAGAAAAGATCACCGATTTGGTTGGACAAGAAACCCAAAGGTTAAATAGCGTTAAAGTAAGTTTCGGGTTACAAGTAAAGTTCTCAATAGAAAGAAACGGTGAAACGCAATTCATGGAGCATTATTTCAAAGACGATGAACCGCACGTTTTCAAAAGGAATGATGAGGACCTGATAAAACAAAAATTTGATGAATTCATTGAAAACGCAAAAGGAGAAATAGAACACTGGTCTGAGAAGGGATCAGGATGGGTGGTTGAAAGGATACAAATCGCGTATGTGAATGTTGCACGCTATCAGCCACTTCGTGGAGGGACCTATTTGCCTCTTCCAGCCAAACTGGCGAAAAAGAAGGCAATAATCAACGTGAAAAACAGGGATAACGAATGTTTGAAATGGTCACTCAGCGCGGCTTTATTCCCTCCGAAAAACGGTAAAGACCCGCAAAGACCAAGCAAATATCCGGTCAATGACGGTATCAGCTACGTAGGCATCGATTTCCCAACACCGGTAAAACAGATAGAAAAGCTCGAGGCACAAAACCCAAAACTCGCAATAAACGTATTTGGCTGGGAAAACGATAGTGTGATCGTGCACCAGATAAGCAAAAAACAAGCGAATGCGCCGCGGATAAACCTGATGTTAATCGAGTCAGGGGAAATTCAGCACTACTGTTACGTAAAAAGAGAAAGCGCTGTACTGTTCGATCAGAGCAAGAACAGAAACGCAAAACACTATTGTATGCTGTGTTTGACCGGTTTCTCAAGTGCAGACTTGCTCGTGAGTCACAAAAAATATTGCAACGGTGTGAATGGCAGGCCGACAAGGATTGTGATGCCAGAAGAGGGGGAAAACATCCTTTCCTTCCGAAACTTCAAAAAACAGATGAAGATGCCTTTCATTATTTACGCAGACTTTGAGGCAATTATCAGAAAGATTCTGGGCTGTGAGCGTGAGAGAATGCAAACAAGCTACACAGAGAAGACCGAAAGGCACGAGGCATGCGGTTACTCTTACCTTGTTGTGAGAAGCGATGGTAAAGTGGTAGGTTCGAACACTTACAGAGGCGAAAACGCGGTGGGGAAGTTTTTAAGTGACGTTCTGCGGGAAGAGGAGAAAATAAGAGAGAGTTTGGCCACCCCGGAACCGATTGTTATGACGTGGAAGGACTGGGAAAATTTCAAAAAAGCAACTGATTGCCACATTTGCAACAAAACTCTGATAAAAGACGAATTCATGGATTCTTTGCCTGTCTGGAACGTTGAAGAAGCGGGTGAAGAAGATGAAGGTGAAAAATGGAGTTATTGGGGCCAAGGACACAAAAAATGTTTTTACGAAGCACAGAAAGAGAAGGAGAAATGGGGCGTTCAAAGGCTGAAAAGACTGGAAGACGAAAAGGACCAGTTGGAAGCGAAATCGCAGAAAAACTGTAAGTACTGTGGAGACCCTTTACTTCAGAAAAACTTCAGAGACACGGTAAAGGACCATTGCCACATAACTGGCAGGTTTTGCGGAGCCGCGCACAGCGAATGTAACAAGAAATTGCGAATTAACCCCAAGACGGACCCAATACCAGTCGTATTTCACAACCTGAGGGGCTACGACGCGCACCACTTGATGCAAGCGATGTCGCAGCTGGAGAAAGAGGTGAAATGCGTCACCAACAACATGGAGAAATACATCACATTTTCGGTCGGAGGTCTGCGTTTCATCGACAGCTTGAACTTTTTGCAAGGAAGCCTCGATTCACTTGTAAGCGCAACACCGAAAGAGGCATTGAAAATAACATCAAAGATTTCGAAAGGCAGCGACCTGCTTTTCAAGAAAGGGATCTACCCTTACGAGTACATGGACTCAAGGGAAAGATTTGGCGAGACGAGGCTTCCTGACAAAGAGAAGTTTTACAGCAAGCTGAACGACGAGCATATAACAGACGAAGAGTACGCACACGCGCAGGCTGTCTGGGAGTATTTTGAATGCAAAACGCTGGGAGATTACCACGATCTTTACGTGAAAACGGACATCGCGCTGCTGGCGGATGTTTTTGAGAACTTCCGAAACCTGTGCCTTGAGAAGTACGGATTGGATCCGGCGCATTATTACAGGTCGCCAGGCCTATCATGGGACGCGCTCTTGAAAAAGACGGGAGTCGAGCTTGAGCTATTCACAGACTACGAAATGCATCTATTCGTGGAAAGGGGAATGCGGGGTGGAATCTCCATGGTGAGCAACAGGTACGCTAAGGCAAACAACCCGCTAGTACCGGGATACGACCCCAGCAAGCCAAAAAAATTCATCATCTATCTCGACGCAAACAACCTTTATGGATGGGCAATGTGCAAGCCACTCCCGATAAGAGATTTTAAATGGAAGCGTGACATGCCCACATTGGAGGATATCTTGAATAAGAAAGAGAACGATAAACATGGGTGGATTCTCGAGGTCGATCTTGAATACCCGCAAGAACTTCACGAGGAGCACAACAGCTATCCCCTGGCGCCGGAGAAAAAAGCCGTAAAAAACGAGTGGATGTCGGACTACCAAAAGGCGTTGATGAAAGACCTGGATTTGAAACCCCCGGACAGCAAGAAGCTGCTGCTAACGCTTCAAGACAAAAAGAACTATGTCGTGCATTACAGAAACTTGCAGTTTTATCTGAAGCAGGGCATGAAACTGAAGCGTGTGCACAGGGTGCTGCAGTTCGAACAAGAACGCTGGATGGAGCCTTACGTCCGGATGAACACAGAATTCAGGAAGAAAGCGAAGAGCGACTTCGAAAAGAACTTTTACAAGCTCATGAACAACTCAGTTTTCGGTAAAACCATGGAAAACCTGCGTAACCGCGTTGACATAAAAATAGTGCGCAGCAACGAGACGGACAAAATAAGGAAATTGATCGCCAGCCCTTTGTACTCAAGGCATGTTTTATTTTCAAACGACATGGCAGGAATCGACATGCGAAAAAACAAGCTGCTTCTCAACAAGCCTGTCTACACGGGGATGACGATCCTTGACAATAGCAAGATCCTGATGTACGACTTCTTTTACAACGAGCTTACAAAGCAGTACGGCTCGAAGTGCGAGCTCTTGTACACGGACACCGACAGCCTTCTGATTCTGATCGAAACAGAAGACGTCTACGAAGACATGAAAAACAACATGGACCTTTACGACACGAGCGACTACCCGAAGGAGCATCCACTCCACTCAAACACAAACAAAAAGGTCTTGGGCAAGATGAAAGACGAATGTGCAGGAACCCCCATCGCAGAGTATGTTGGTCTGAGACCGAAAATGTACTCCATCTTGAAGGCGGACGAAAAAAATATCAAAAAAGCGAAGGGCGTGAAAAAGAGCGTTGTCAAGAAACAAATAACGCATGAACAGTACAAGGAAACGCTTTTCGGTTCGAAGCAGCAATGGCATGGAATGAACATTCTTCGAAGCGAGGGACATGAGATCTACGGCATGCATCTTAACAAAATTTCGCTTTCGCCATTTGATTCAAAGCGATGGATAGGTGACGATGGTATCCGTACAAAAGCTTACGGGTACACCAACATGGATATATTGTCAACATTAACAGATGATGAACTTAGAGGGTTGGAAGCCGAAGTTTCAAAGTTTCTCTGGGGGTAACTGTGTGTTCGGAGGAACAACCAGCAGCTCTTCACGCACGAGGCCGCGCTTGGGCCCGCCGGGCAGATAGTAGAGAACGGATTGATCCGGTTTGGAAAAAGATCTTTCAATGCCGAAAACTTTCAAAGACCAGATTGGGTCTGTGGCTCTTTTCACGCCCCCTTCAAGCTCGCCGGGCTGGTAGAGATAACGAACTTGGACAAGAGAGGGGAGGATTTTTTCGCTTTTTCCAACAGGCCTCGAATAAGGCGTCGATGGCCTCGCATAAACAGATTTTTCTTTGATGGCGACGGCGGGTTTCTTGCCGATAAGGCTTGTGACCTCGTTGTTCAAAGCCGAAACAACTTCTGGCAGTCTTTTCACCCAGGCGGTGGACCGCTTGCCCTCAGGGAGAAGCATTTCCACGGCGTACTGGTGCCCGAACAATCGCTCCGCCAGTGTGCGGTTGAAACGTTCGACAATGGCCTGGTCGCGGTGAATGTCAACGCGCCCGCGCCGGATGAAGGTTTTGTGCTTGTTCATCTCTTTTGTGACAGCGCCCATGAATTCGCGCCCGGGGTCAACCTGCAGCATTTCAGGCCATTTGAGAGGCCCGCGCTTGTAAATCTTCTGAAAGGCCTGGGCAACCTCATCAGAATTTTTAGAAGTCAGGGGTTCGGCCTCTTTGTAGCGGCTGGCCACGTCGGCAATGGTCAGCGCGTATTTGAAAACTTTGCGGCCGCGAGGGAGCTTGTCGTGCGGCAGAAAAACAAGGTCCGCCTGATGGACCTTGTTGGGCGTTGGAACGTCGAATTTCGGCCGAGGAATCCGCATCGGCGCGGGGAGGAATATCTGCCAGAGCGCTTGCCTGATCAGCCACTTTTTTGCGGTTTCTTCAGGTACCTTGGCGGCCTCGGCCAATTTTTTGATCGCGGCGATTCCTTTCCAATAGCCCCCGGGGCCGTAGTAAATCTTTGCGAGTTTGGCGTCCATATAAGTAAGGCGTAAAAAAGTTTAAAGGAACCGGAAAGCCGCGTAGCCCAGAGCGAGAGCCCCGACGCCCACGAACGCGAGTTCACCCTTTTTCTGCTGCTCGCTTGGCTGATAGAAATCTGAGAACTTGGGCTCTTTGGGGGGCACCATTTGTTCGTCGGGATGCGCCTGGTTGTAGAGTTTGAAGGCGTAGTCCGTGTTGGTGAAGTTCTGCTTGGCCTGCTCCTTTGTTTGCGCGTTGGTCGCGATCCAGTCGAGAAGTTGTGTTCGGTCGCGCGTATATTTGGCATAAGCCGCTTGATAATCTTCGAGAGCTTTGTCGTGGCGCTTTTTTTCTTCAAGCGCAGCCTTGTCGCCCCCGCCAAGCGCCCTCGCCAGATAATTACCACCGATAAAAGCCGTGGCGTTCAACACAGCCCCGCCAATCATGATCGCGATGCTCGCCATAGTTATATATTATCGGAAGCTTTTTTCAAATCATAACTCATTCCTGTTTTTCTTGAATAGTACAAAGTTGTTCGCAATACAGTTGAGAAGGCCATCGGGATTGTTCTTGAATTTTTCTTTGGCATTTTGATACGCCTCGGCGGCTCGCTGCTGACAATCTTTCAAAAGCTCCTCATCTTCTTTTTTATTCACGTTTGCCACGATCCAGGCTTGGTTGAGAACTGTATTCTCGAAAAGCTCAAGAAACTCCTTGAGTGCTTCGTAGTAGCTCTTTCCATCTTCTATCGCGGATCTCGAAACAGCCTCGTGAACGTCGACTCTTGCAATGCTTGCCATTGCGCAATATAATAGACTTCTATTTCTTCAAACGCTGTCGGGGAGAATTTTCTGGTCCTCGAGGTACTTTTTGAGCGCAATGCTGCCAGCCATGACGGCGGTGAACTTCACGTAGTTCATAAAACTGCTGCTGGGATTAGGAGTGAAATCCTCTTTCACAACCTTTTTTGCGGCCCAGCCGATGCCCGCGGCTAATCCCGTGAGAGTTCCGGCCTCAATGACGGTCTTGACAAGCTTGTTGTCGGACATGGTGCGTTCGATATAAGGAAAGAACGAAAGTTTAAAACAAAATTAATCTGTCCTCCCCGCGGCTTCAGCTATTCTTCTTCTTCTATTCTTTTATAAAATTCTTCTTCTTCTGCCATTTCTCTTCTTACTTCTTGTTCTATTTCTCTTCGTCTTTTTCTTTCTTCTGCCCCCTTATCAGCAAATATTTCTTTGGAAAGTTGCGCCACCTTGATGATAGCTTCTCTGGTAAATTCGAGCCATAATACCGTAATTCCGCCAATTGCGGCTGTAGAGATGAGAAGATGCGCAACGGATGGGTTCGACATCGTGATATACTTTACACGCAAATGTTCAAAGCATTTTTCTTAATCCTTTTCACTGTGTCGCGCGAGTAGGTTCTGGCTCGACACTAGCGGGCTCAGGCTTGGGCTCCGGCGTTTTGAATTTGTCGAACGCGGGCTTGGCCATTGCCTTGAGCTCTTCACGTTTGTAATAGATCCCGAGCAGTGAAACGCCTATGCCGCCAATAGCAATCCATTGGTTGGCGCTGAGGCCGCCGCTCTTTGGGATTTCGCTCTTTGGGCTTTCACCTTCTGTAGTCGGGGCTGGCTCAGGGGTCTCTGTGGCGGCTTTCGCCTTGTTTTCCGCGTGATAAGCCTCGGCCGCTTTCTTCTGTTCTTCCCGGGCCAGCCGCGTTCTTTCAGCAACCATTTTCCCAGCAGCCACGCGCTTTGGATTTTTTTACGCGCTGCGTGGTTGCAGTCGGAGTTGTCGCTTGCTGTGTGATATCGCCGGCAGGTGCTGCCCGGGTTTCGACCTGAGGCGCCGTGACGGCAGGCGGACTTTGTCCAGGTGCGCTCTCGGATTGTTCGGTTGACATTCCGAAGCGAACCGTATGCTAAGCAAATGAAAAAAGTTTAATTGTTAACACTTTGACAGCAAGCCCTCAGCAGTTGTTGATGATTGCTGCCCAGTTATTTTGCAGTTGCCGATCCGGGTACTTTATCAACGCCCTCAAGCGGATAGCCGTGTTCATCACGAGAAGGGTGGATCTTCTCCGGCAACTGTGGACTATAATCAACATGTTTAGTGGTGATGAACACCGCATTGGCCGCAGCAAGAAACCGGCCGCACTTCAAAGCAAGGTTGCCGGCCAGATTGGAGAGTTCTTTGTTCAAGATGTAGTCGTTTCTGAGCTCTTTCTGATAAGCGTCGATGTCTTTGATTTTGACGGTCATTCCGACCATTTTGGTTGCAAGAAAAATAAAGCTGTCGATCAGGCTTTCCGTTGTCTTTGAGCCCACGTACGTCTCGCAGCGTTTGGTGAATTTCTCGACCTCTTTGTCGCTCAGGCGCTTCACCTGCTCGTGGGTTAGCTGCACTCCGATGGCCTCTTTGGCTTTGCCTGTGGACACTAACACGGCCAGCTGCTCGCGAAGAGCAGGAATGTCAGGTCCGGGGGCGGTTGGAGCAAGGCCGCCTGCTGTACCACTCGACGGCTCGGGCTCCGTTTGAAGAAGGTTCATAACTTCTGCTAACGCGACATCTTCTCCAGCCATTTCTATATACAACTTTCATTTTTTTATTCAAATAACTTTACCCTGTAGGGGTGGCGAAGCGAGAACACAAGATAAGAGAACTTTCGCTCTTTCAGCTTTGAAACCAGACCTTTGGACCCATCCGGGGAGAGCTCGCCGGCATAATCATCGAAGATGGCTTTCGTGGTCCTGGCCGAGGGGGTGTAAAAGAGGACGATCGCCGCCACGTTCTCCCGGAAGGAAGATGTTATGCCGGTCAACTTCTGGGTCAGCACCCAAACGCTGATGCCCATATGCCGGGCAGAAAAGGCGAGATTCACCAGCTCGCCTGTACGCCCTTTCACGTCTTTGGAGGCTGCGCAGTCGTCGAGGATTATGAGCGTGTTGGTGCCCTCGGAAAGCCATCTCACGAGCTTCAACCACTTTTCCACGGCGTGCTGATCGCAGACTATCACATCCATTCTTGGATCGTTTTCACCAAGCCGGTGGTAGGTCTTGTTGAGCGTGAACGTCGGGCAGATGAGAACGATGTAGTCGAACTTTCCGCGGAACGGGCCGTACAGCTGGTCCACCACGAACCTCGATTTGCCAGAATTAGTCGGCCCCACAATGAGAGCGTTGAAGGGTATCTTGCCGGGGTCCATGTTCATATTCAATACTGCACATCTTCTAGCTGTCTGTCCATAAGGTTGAACTGGAAGTCGGCGATGACGAATACGTGGCATTTCACGTCGCCTGAGCCTTCGGTTTTCCGCTCAATTTCCAGCTGGACACCATCCGTACTGTTCACAATGCGCGTGCCGCTGCCGTGCATGTTTTGGTTAACAATGGTGCGCATATCAATCACAAGCCCGAACTTATCACCGGTGTAAAACTTTGTCATATCCATGTGCTCCGTTTTATTTTTTCTTTCACGAACAAGTTGCGGGCCTCTTCTTACATGTCCTTGCCTTCGATGCCGCCGTTGTAAAGCATGTTGGGCGAGCCGTTGACCGTGACGCTGACTTTCGTCAGATCGGGGAAGATGAATTTTTCTGAATCTCTGTTGCCCGCAGTATACGGCTCTACAACCAGGAGGAGGAGGGCTTTCAGTGACCTTCTTTGGGCGTTGACTTTGATGGTCAGCCTCGGGTCAACATCTTTTTTGAAGGCAACCTCTTTGTCATGCATCACGTGGTCGTAAAGTAACTCTTTGCCGCTGGAGTAAACGCACCGCGCCTCGTCTGCCGGAGTCTTGCTGCGGATCATTTTGTACTCGAGCTATATATTTTTTAGCTTGTATTTCAGCTGGGTTGTGTCGGAGCCTTTGACCACGTGTATAGCTTCGGCAAGTTTTACGTCGAACTTGAGGTCGTTGTAAAGGGCCTGGGGGTAGAAAACGCCGTGGTCGGTTAAGATCTGATGGTCCAGCGTGATCCGGTACTTTTTTCCGTAAACCTCGTTCAGCTTGTTTTCAGCGTCGACGCCCGAGGTTTTCTTGTCTCCCGCGTCTGAGTGGATTTTGCACAGATCCTCGCTCTGAATCCCTTCGAGAATCCTGTTGTCTCGCTCTTCCTGCGAAAGGAAAAGGTCTTCGAAAGTTTTGTAGATGTCGCACCCAACCGTGTCTTGCAGGGTTCTTTCCGCAAACGACACGACCAGCCTGTCAATGAGCGCCCGCGTGACGTTCTGGACGAGGAAGTTGTTGGCGTGCCCTCCAGAAAGGTGGATGTCAAAGACAAGCGTTAGCGAGCCCGGCACCAGAACCTCGTTCTCGTTCAGCTTGGACACGTAAACGTACAGTGTATTGCCGGGGTTGGCTTCAGAGGGGTTAAAGGTGATTCGTTTGACCGCGCGCTCGGCCTTCATGGCGTGTACGGTCTTTTCGCTGTACGTTGGGCGAACGTTCTCTGGCACCACTGACATTGTGTATAAAACACCGGCGATTATTTCTAATTTGAAAAATAACTTGCTTGAAATATATCGCTATGGCGGAAGGCGGTGGCGATTTTGCTTACAGACCCAGACCTTGACAAAAAGCTTGACCACGATGATGATGTCGGACAAGAGGTCAACACAACCGAACCTTTTGACCCAGACGCGGCGTCCACTCCCTACCAAGGGGGCGAACAAACGGAAATGCGTACTATGCTGCACGAGAAGTCCGGCCTGCCTGACACTTCCTATACCGAGACGTCATTTATGGGGGAAGAAACCCCTTTGTTAGGCGTGAAAGGTGAACAGCAAAGATCATGGGACAGTTTAACGAGAGTTTTTCCGAAAGAGAGCGCGATTGATCTTGAAACTAAATACGAAAAGGGCCAACTGTATGTCAAAAGGCAGGGCTTTGGAAAAAACTTTATAAACTCTTCACCAAAGAAAAGAGTACAGGCAAGCAACATCTAAACCCACAACTTTCAAAAGAGATCAAAGACTCTCTTGGCCCGATGGCACAAGAAGTTATTGATCAAGAAAATGAGGCCCTAAGAACCCTCCGGCAAAATTTGAAAGACGCTGAAAAACAATTAAAAGAGGCAGAAACGCTCGCCGCGGAAAGGGAAAAAGCCTCACAAGAGGCGCAGGAGCTTAGGCAACGAATAGAGAGAAACCAAACAAAGATTGATGCATATCATGATGAGTACGGTTCCAATGTTGAAAGTGAAGCAGAACTGCGCAGGCTGAAGCAACTGCAAAAGAATTTACGAACAGATTTAGAAAACGCAAAAAAAGAGATGGCCGCGCTTGAAAAACAAGCAAAAAACAAAGAAGAAGAACAAGCAAGGGTCGACAGACTTAGAGCCAGCCTCGCGGCAAAAGAAAGCGAAAGAAACAACGTCGAAGAAAGGCTAAACCAAACAAAACCGTTGGACGACCTGAAAGAGCAGAAAGCGAGCTGCAGCGCCAAAACGAGGAAGACCAGGCGATCATCCGAGATGAGAATGCCTCTCCCTCTGAAAAAGAAGCCGCAGAAGACAGAGTGGCAGAAAGAAATGAGGAGATCGCGCGTTTGCAAACTCAGATCGCGGAAAGGGAAAGGGGGCGGCCTCTCTTGGAAAGGGTAAAAGAGATCTTCAAAAAACATGGCGTGACCTTGACCGCTATTCTTATCGCCGCCGTTACCACAATCGGAGCTGTCATCGGGGTCCTCACCAGAGGTTTGAAAGCCACCGGTAAAGCTTTGGAAAATGGTCTCAAAGATATTGCCGCGAAACTTGGTTCTCTGCTGCCCGGGCTGATTGGCTCGATTGTGAGCTTCCTTTTCAAAGCTGCCGGCCAAGTCGTTGGGTTTCTGGCCGAGCACACCTGGCTGCTAATTCTTGCCGTGGTGGCCTTTTTGTTCGAAGAATATTTTAAGAAGCAGCGTTAACTTACCGCCATGCCATTAACAGCAAAGCCGATAAACCAACTACACCGACAATGACAGCCATTTTGGTAATTTCGTGTTGCGGTGTTTTATCTGGAGCCGTGGGCTCTATTTTTTGCGCCGGTGGCTGCGCTTGTTGAGTTTCGGACGAAGCTGGTTTCCTTGATTCGGCTGTTGCGGCTTTGTGTATCGGGTTGGACGGGTGGCTGTTGGGAGGGTTAATCTTTGACGGGCCGCCTGCCATTAGTTTGAGCCCAGCTTTTTTGTCCCCGGGTTTACCTCATTGTTCACCCCAAGTTTCATCCCGGAGACCGCCTGTTTCAGCTTGTTGTTGTAACCGATCGTGCTTGCGGTGTTTATTATCATCTGCGCGGGCATGAGCCAGGCCATGGGGGCAACAGCGAGATTGAGCCTGACCTTTGCTTGATCCACCGCGAGCTGGTACCTTTGCACGCTCTTGGCGAAGTCGGGCTGTCTGATCGCGTCTTCCATCAGCACCAGGAACTCGCTTTGGGCTTCTTTCGCCCGGCCACCAGAGCCGAGAATGCTGCTGCGGACGTTGACTTGCGCGCCTAGGACACACGAAAGCCTCGATTGACTGGTTGATTCTCGACAAGCCCGCCTGCGTCAAACCGTTCGCGGTGTTGGGTGCAAACCAGTCGAACTGCCGATCTCCAAAAACATCGGGCCGTATAAACTCAATAAGGTCCCCCTTAATCAGTTTTCCACCTTCGTCGCTAAACTTGTTCCAATCAGGATACTTATAATCTGTTTTTGTTGGCGATTGCCCCCAATGCTTAACATACAACACCCCCAAACCACTATTTGCACCCGAAGTAAACCTAAAGTCGCTTGATGAGTCTATTCCGAATTCGCCGCATATCCTTTTGTACGAAGCAACGTCATAATGATTATTCATTTGGTCGAACGTCGGGTCTCCGGGCAAAGCGCTTATGCTCTGAACACCTCCTAGCTGGAACAAAATGCGCCTGACCGTGAAATACACGTGGAATTTGTAGAAAGCTCTTATCTGCGGCGGGAGATTCATCCCGCTGTCAAAGATTTCGCGAGAAACTCCGCACCCCTGTGTCGCGCAGAAAACCGCGAAGTTGAGCTGTTGCGGCCAATATTTCATGTCAGGCCCTCCTAACCAGTGTTTTGATTCGGTTCCAGACGTGTGTTTGAGTTTGGTGTCTTGAAATATTTCTCGGAATTTTGTCGTGAAATATTGGTCAGGCGTGACGTAGATTTGGATTGCATCGTCGAATATTTTCTTCAAGCTTGGCGCTTTGCCGTCGAAAGGTACCGCAGGGATGGCCAAAGAAACTTTTGAACCAAGTGGCCCCAATTGGTAAGGAAACCCCCCGCTGTCTCCCAAACCAAGCGCTTCTTTCATTTCGGCGCTCCAATATTTCCTGTCTGAGCCGAAGACGCTTTGAAACGAGTCTTCGCTTTTTTTGAAAAACACCTCCACGGTCACGTTATTTTTCTCGTCGACGCTTCCTTGCGAAACGAACCGGCTTTTGTCCGCTTTGGGGAAGCGGTTTAAAAAGTTTGTCCACGCCTTTTTCTTCGCTGCCTCTGCTTTTTTTAACGCAGGATCATTCCACAAATTGGCCATATTATTTGAACACAATTTTATTTGTTGAATATAAAAATGGTTGTTCTCACTATTGTCACGCAACAGAACGGAGGGACAATATATTTTGAAAAACCGATACCGAAAGTGCATTTCATGAAACTCATATCTTGCAGTTTGTACAACAGCTGGGACACTTTGAAAAAGAAGGTTCGGCCTCCTTGGGAGATAAAAACAAAGATAAAGCTTTGTCAGTTAGTAAATTACCCCCAGGGCATTATAATTTAGAAAGAATGTCAAAACAAATAGACGGTCTGTTCGACAAATATCATTATAGACAGTTGGAAACAGAAACAAACCAACCTCTTGGCCAGCTTGTAATCAAAAATTTTGGGGCAAAACCGATTGAACTTGATCGCGATTTAGCCAATTTGCTTGGTATTGGGCGAAAGTTGGATCTTATAACTTTCGTAAAAAGGCTAACAGCTCCAACGACATATTTTATTCATTGTAATTTGATCGACACAGAAAGGAATCTGTTCAATGGCAAAAAGTCAGATGTATTAGCCCTGTTTGATGTGAAAGGGAATCCTTATGAAAAGGTGAGCTACCAGGCTTCTCCGCAACAGGTTTTGCGAGACTGCTCTACAGACGAGTTCATAAATAGCATCACCATTAGCGTGAAAGATGAAAATGGCGAACTCTTTGATTTCAAGGGCCTGCCGCTTCTTTTTGAATTAGAGTTAAATTAAATTTCTATATATACGCAATGTCTTCGGCAAATCTGTTGCCACCAAGTGCGCCGCCCGACGAGTGTCTCTATCCAGTGGTGGCGGAGCCTTCTCAAAATTTCCGCTTGCAGAAGGTAAACGAGATTTCCAACGCTTTGGGCGGTGAGGTCCACCAATATCGCCTCGTTGCCGAAAAATACAAACGCGCGAGAAAGTTCGTTAATTGGGGTGCTGCCAGCTCCAGCGTTCTCTCCGCAGCGTTTTCCAGCGCGAGTTTTGGCTCCGCTCTGTGTGTGGTTGGCCTACCGGCAGCGGTTCCTCTCGGCGGCGCTGGTGGATGCTTCGCTCTCGTTTCGTCGGGGCTGATAATCGCCAGCAAAAAACTCGACTCGAAAATAAAGAAGCATAAAGAGATCACCACGCTCTCAAACGCTTTGAACAACAACGAAGTGTCTTCCCACGAGTTTGACACCATCCTTTCCGAGTTTCAGCCATATAACTTTCTGAAAGATCAGGTCCGAGCAAGGATGCTTCGCCAGCCATCGAAGAGAGGGCTTACCGAGGTTGATGTCCAGAAACTGGAGAAAGGCATCCGCGACAGAGTTGAAGCGGAAATGATAAAAAAATAACGAACCCTCCCGCTTCGAACTGACTTTTAGAAACAGACGGTTTTGTTTGCATGTAATAAGAACATGATTGTCTGCTTCCACTTGGTCGCGTTTCTCGCCCACGAGTATTTCACTCCTGAGTGGCAAAAAGAGGCTCGTGATATTACGCGCGAGGTCGTTGCTGCGATGGTTGAGGCGGGTGAGGTATTTTAATAATAACGCTCCCCGCCAAAAAGGAACCACTCGTGCCAATCGTAACCGTTCCACGAACATATTTACAAAAAATTCCTGTAATTTGGGTCGGCTTCTATGAGAATATTTGGATCCGGCCTTATCGAGGTATTATGAACTGTTCCTTCATTTTCGAAACAGGGAAAACAACAACCCTCGAAATAACAGTTAGCATAATTAAAACAAATCACCATTCGCACAACTCGCTGATTGAATTCGCAGAACGGAAGTTTTAAGATACTCTCGTGAACCTTGCCCCACCCCATTTCCTTTTTTTCCTTAATTTTTATCGTGATGTACTCCTTCAGAATCATCTCGCGAAGCTCTGGAGGGAGGCTTTGAATTGCCTCGGAAAGTCCGCAGCTTTCTTTCCGGCCCCGCATCAGCCACCCGCACTTGTTTGGCGCTCGTGTCATCCCGGCTCGGGCGGTATAACAGCGGGCTCGCTTGTTTCTAATTGGTGTCACTCGTTGTTGTAAGTAGTAAATAGGGGATTAACCAAATACTGTTTCAAAGAGGGAGCTGAATTTCACCGTTTCGCAGCTCCCAGGTTAACCGGCCCGAGCTTGTGAGGGCCGGACTTGATGGTGGGGGCTGCGATAAGGTGAAATAAAGCTCCCTCTGCGAAACGGTATTTGGTTAATCCCCTTTATACTACTGTTAGGGTTTTTAACAAGTTTCTGTTTACTTTACAATATTTGTTAGCTTGTTTCAGTGTCTACGATTAATACAGCAGTGCTAAACACTTCGACTTTTGAACAAAGTGATTTATTTCATTTTCAGTTTTTGTTGCCCCATTAATCATAAAAAATTGAATATTAAATGGCAGGAGAGAAATAAAAATTTAAAAGTATAGTCAATGAAATTTTTCTTACCATCTTCATGGAGTAGTTTTTCGTCTTTCATCTTTTCCACATCTATTTTAGCATCTTTCAGCCACGTAGGGGCCAAACCACCCACCTAATGTTTCATGAAGGCTATATTTGCTTGGTTTATATATCTCTGAACCAAGTTTGGCAGATAACCTTTCTTTGTTCTCCAGTTTATTTTAATTTGGAAGTTGTGACAAAATGTCAGATTATGACGTCATAATTGATGACGTCACCGAAACGTGCTATAATTTTTTTTAAAATCTGATGTAAAGATTATGTCGCTGGAAAGGCCTTGACTTGAGGAGTAAAATGCCGGAAACCGTTTTTTGCTACGATGATTATGTTTTGAGATATGGTAAATTGAATATTTTTTTGTCGTCCCCCGCGGAATTTGCTTAACCATACTGTCCTTCTTAAGTCAATCTCTCTGGTTTATTTTTTTTCAGGTTTATTCTAGGAAGGCTAATAATCGAGAAAAATAGAAAGCTTGATGTTGTCAAAAATCGTATGGTTTTAGAAATTTGATTTTCGGCTTTGTTAGGGTGGTATTAACAGTAAAAAAAACGGGTGACGTCACAGGTCATGACGTAACAAAACTAATTTTAACGCAATAACACTAGAGGGATAATTTTTTATTCGATTTTCTTCTTTATTTTTGCTTCAGACATCTGGCACATCACATGTGCAACATAGCTTCATTTGCTGGAACGAAATTACGGCTCCAATCTGGGGATTTTTCTCAAGGGGGGGACCCCATATTTTGCAGAGTTATTTTTCATATTTAAAAATGCCATATTTCATTTCATTTTTGTGATATGGACAAAATTTTTTCAGGTTTCAACTCCCCTTGATGTGCTCTTTCGAACACATTGTAAAAAATATGCATATTAAAAAATTCAAAAGTGACAAAAAACTTGACGTCATCACTGTGACGTCACAACTTTGACATTTACTGATATTTTTCACGTAAATATAATTGGCAATAGGTCTCCTGCTCATCTGCCAAGTTTGGTGTAGAAAGAGTCAATACTTTTTAAGCAATGCGAAATAATGTGAAATACCCAAGAACTGACGAAATATTTGGGGGGTGGTTTGGCCCCTACGTGAGCATCGTCAAAATAATCAGTCCTGGATCAGACCTGAAGTTACATAAACAACAACTTGAAGCAAACAGAATTAAAACAGCGTTTCATGTTTTGTTTAAGCAAGCAAGTCCAGACAAAAGCACTGAAGCGTTAGGGTTGTTAATGTACAGTAGAACCTCCGGTTGCAACCACCTCTCCTCAGCGACCAGGTGTCCAAAATACCAAACGATTCCAAGTCAAATCACTATATTTGGAACCTCTTGTAAGCGACCACCTCTCGCAGGCGAGCGCGATCACTTTCAGAGCTAAAAGTTTGCAATTTTCTTTTGCTTTCTTAAAAGCAAAAGAAAATACAATAATGTTACAACACCTTATTATCCAATTTCCGCTCTATTATCTGCCAAGCGGTCGCTTACGGGAGGTTAACCTCCCGTAAGCGACCGCTTGGGAGGTAATAGAGCGGAAATTGGATAATAAGGTGTTGTAACATTATCGTATTCCTGGGTAGTACAAGAGACGGAAATTTCTCAATGGGAAGAACCGGATTTTTTTTTTCTCGAAATTGATCATGACTTTTCACATGAATAAAACATTGACACTGTTGGCCAAGAAGACACTGTGATAACATTCGATCTTGCGATTTACGTGAAAGCGAAGCAGCTGCAATGGAGGTTCCCCAATGAAATTTCAGATCTTGTCATTCGTATGGGCGATTTCCATATTGCGTTAAACTACCTGGAACTCCTTGGGAAGAAGTACGCAAGTTCTGGGCTTGACGATCTGCTTGTTGAGTCAGAAGTATACGCAGCTGACACAGCATCGGCTTTGATGAAAGGCAAGTCGTGTAATCGAGGTGTTGGGACTCACAAAATTGCAATGGGAGCGCTCTTCCGTTTGAAGTGGCGTGCATTTCTTCTCTAGTACCAGAGCAATTATGGCGGGCAGATAACCCTAGACGAAGAACATCTTGTGAAAAGGATTAAAGAGTGTGTTGCTGTCTTTGAGAAGAAGAAAGATGTGGGTAAGTGTGTCCATCAGCTTGGAGATGATCTCTCTGAGGACTTGGCCCAGTTAGAAGAGTAGAGGTAGCACACCCACGCGTTCACCAGGAATTTATATCCGGTGGGCATGCTGTTAGTCGCTCAAGTCAATCTTTTGCGCAAGTATGGACAGACATGGCATTACAACAATCTATAAATACTGACTCTAAGTCAAAGGGAGGCATCATTGGCACATCTCAGAGCCCGGCAGCCCTAAGCACATGGTTCCTGAGAGTTCACGAGCGTGCAAGCATCACCGCAGCGCTGAAGCAGATGTATGACCTACAAACCAGTGATCACAACACCCACAAGGGAGCGGCAACGAAGAGAGTGAAACGAGACGAGCACGACGTCCAGAGGCTCCTGACATGTTTCACGAGTGGTTTGATGGCAGATCCCTTCTCCTCGGATATGACAGATCCTCTTAACTTCGCTACTGTTGTCGTTTTGCCTAGTGACTTAACCGATGCTTCGGTTGCATCCACCACGAAAGGAAGAGGGCAAATGTAAACCTTTATCGAGAAACGTGTCAACAGCAATACAATCAGCTCCTGGGATCCTGTTACTAGTCTTAAAGTGAAGACCTTTGAGACAACATCCCGGAAAGTTCGCCTGAAAGCAGCCAATGAAAAGCTGATCACGGTGAAAGCTGACAGAGAGTTATTCGGGAGGTCTCTTATCGCAGCCAACGCACGGCAGATTAATCTTAGAGAAGTCCTATTCTATGAGTTATCTCCAGTTCCGTACTGACTATTCCATCAAGATGGTAGCCTAAGGAAGACTACGAAGAGTGTCATGACATTTATTGTGGAAGACGGAATCACTACTCCACCGAGACTTCCAGTTGAGCCAAAATACGTAGTGTATATCTTCGATGGCATAGCCGTAATCCAGATGCACAAGTCTAGCGGAGCAAGTACATTTGGCGAGCTATCCTCCAAGTACTTCATCATTATAACAGCGCCACTTAACACCACCAATTGCGTGGCTGTCCACCCCGTGTTCGATCAGTATTGGCCAACTTCAATTAAAGCTGGAAATCATTCAAGATGAGGAGCGTCCGCTGCTCTTGAAGTGCAGTTAACCCGCCCTTCCACGCCAATACCCAAGCAATGGACAAAGTACATCCAGAACCCCAAAAACAAAATCAACCTATGTGGTTTCTTGACGTCATCATTTTGCAAGCTTGGGTAAGAAAGGCTGCCACAGGGAAAGCAACTGATCATTAGAGGAGGATTTGTAAATGGCGAAAAGGCAGTCAGCATCACTCGGTCATGTCCCATTGAAGCTGTTGAGAATCTAAAGTCGAATCACGAGGAGGCGGATACACGGATGATCTTGCATGCTGCCCTTACTGTGCAACAGTCGCCTGCCGCAATAATAGTGGTACAGTCACCTGATACAGACGTCCTCATTCTCTGTATAGCCCACTTTACCAATATCGCTTGTGAAGAATCATGGTTCCGCAAAGGTGTCAGAGACCTTCAACGTTATATCCCAGTGCACACTATCCAACGAAGCCTAGGAGATAGAATCTGTCAGTCTCTGCCAGCATTCCATGCCCTCACTGGGTGTGACTCAACGAGCAGCATAGCCGGAATCGGAAAGAAAAAAGCTTGGAAGGTCCTTAAACAAAGCACTGCGCACCAGAAGACTCTTGGTTTGTTTGGTTGGCAGCAAGACTTGAATGAGATGACGGTAACTAGTACCGAAGCTTTCATTTGTCACCTATATCCTGTTACAAGAAGGAGCACCAGCACCACAGATGAGTTACGATACTTGATGTTCTGCCAGCGAAACACCAATAACGAAATGCTGCCACCAACGTCAGACTGCTTAAAGCTGCACCTGAATCGATCATGCCACGTGGTATACAGCTAGAGAAGCTAGCTCGTTGGAATGCAGGATTTGGAGAGTCCCGAAGAGCACGGGTGGGAACTAGAAGACGGATCCTTGAGAGTTGTGTACATGACGAAGGAGCTTGCGCCGAGGAGCCTTGTGGAGCTAACTACCTGCAAGTGCGAGAAATCTTACTGTCGAGGTAACTGCTCCTGTTCAAGTACAGGCCTCTCCTGCACTGAAGCATGCTCGTGCAAGGCGGACGAATCATGTTGCAACCCGTATGCTGCAGCTGTGCAACTCCCGAGTGACTCAGAGAATGACTCAGAAGATGACTTGGAAGGTGGTGATGTAGATTGAATAATGTTCACTTCACTAAGCAGGTCAGCGTAAAAGCAACGCAAATGTATCAAAGCATACTTAACTATATCAACTCTTCTATATCCTTCAGTGTATCAATGTATTATTGTTTTTCTTTCACTTTCTTAGTGCAACAGAAATGAACGGCAAAGATGAATTCTGTTTAAAGCTGTGTTACCGTACTGTCGCCGTGAAGAAAAACCGACAGGAAAGTTGTGATAATTGAAGGTCCTGCGCTCCCTTAGCGAGAAAGAGAACTTTTAAGTTAAAACAGTTATCCCTTACACATTTTGATTATCTTGTAAACATTCTTGTAATTTTGATCAGTGACTAATCCCATATAGCAAATGTTCCCAGCCAAAGTCATATCATATCTAACAAATATTTAGGAGCGTAAATCCGAAAATATCGAGAATCGGCCGACAGAAGCGAAATAACGAATTTTTTCTTATTTGGCCAAAAGAACCCTTTTGGCTAACTATTTTCGGAAATGACATCAAAAGGTTCGATTTCCTTTTCTTTTCTTCGAAATTTGCAAAACTTGAAAATTCGGCCACGGGGCCTTTAGCGGCGGCCATGAGGCTTGAAATTTGGCACATGTTCAACATGCTGGTATGGACGTACCAAACGTTGTCTTAACATGTCCTTTACACAGTTTGCGGGGCATCTCTTAAAATTTACTCCGGACTAAATTTTGTTTAAAAATGTTGTTTTTTACAAAATAGTTAACCCTCGGAAGCTGAACCATTTACGGACCTAAAGTGATAAGGCTAATATTAGCAAACTTTGAACTTGTCAAATGCTGTCTGTTATATTTCAGTCAAGTAAATAAATATAACCAAATAAAAGCAGGTTGTTTATTTTATTTGCCGGGAAAAAAATTACAGGTGGCCCGTAAAAACTGTTCCGTTGGGAGAGTTTTCCGTAAGACCACTTTGACGCATATCTCACTTTTAATTTTTTAAAGCGCAATTGCTATCATTTCCGACTTTTTTGATTTTATACATTCCCAGTAAATCCTTTAAGGTAAAGAATTGAAATAAATCCAAGATAAAAAGTTCAAACAAGTTTTTACAACTCAGCTTATCAATAGACCAATTCAATCTCTTTAATGGTTTTTCAATAGCACTGGTACTTTATCCTGAGTCACGCAATCTATTTCACACGGTAGCGAACGTGACCAGCTGCAGCTGGTTGAAAAAAAAAGGCAAAAATATATATGGCTAGATTGATCCTTTTTGTCACGGATTGCAGTGTGACTAAGGGGTCTGTCTTCTTTCCGTCTAGAAAATAACACTAGTGGCCCGTAAAAGTAGTTCCGTTCTGAGAATTTTTCCGTAAGGCTCCTTTACAGCGCATCGTTTCAGAGTTCACTTACTTAAATAAATCTCCCAGTTGCGATAATAAAACGGAATTAAAATAAAATTAAACATGGAAAGAACTTAGCTGAAAGGTTTCTGAGGGTGAGTTAGTATTTCCATCTATATTCTGCCTTTAAAGGTTTACTATTAAACGGTTACTGTTTCGCTCAAAGTTGTTTGCTTTACTTTACTTTACTTTATAAATATTTGTTTGTCTTTGATCATATTCCCGATCACATTGATCATATAATTGGCTAGTGTGATCTATGTTCTGGTAACACAACGTATTTATTTACGGCTTCACAGCTTTACACAGGACTTCGTTCTCACGACTTTCGACATGCATCGTTTTACAACTTTTGCAAAGAAGCACGAAGGAACAACGCGAGTCACGCGACGCTACAAATACTATTGCGGGGTACCCACGGGCTACCATCACAAGTCAAGTCTGTTTGGTTTCTTACTTAGTCTACCCGTGCGGGTGTAACGGGCTGTAACAATCTAATCTACCCACAATTCAGCAGATTGCTTATAGGATGTACTTATGTCGTTTCCAGCTTTCCCATATTAAATTGTCGGCGATACGGAATTACTTTAACATCGCATGGACCTGTACTGGAATGTAAGCATTCGTGTAGATGTTTACTTAGGTCTCTTTATTGACAGTCAGTAACGTTTAAGCGACAACCAAACTTTAACTCGATAAATATTTACTACTTTGAGTGGCGTACTCAGTTGTAAACTTGATGCGTTCAACCCTGATTTGCTTTTAGTGTGTGTAACACTTCCTTTGCGTACTGCTACTTTTCTACTGAAATTGATGAGCCTATTGTAGATCTAAAACCGACATAAACGACGATTCTCATTTGAAGACGGTTTAGCTTGCTAAGTAAAGTTCTGTATTCTACAAAGCTAATGCAAAAAGGTCAACCTGTATTGTGAACCGTTAAACAGTTTTGCCATTTCAGGGTTGTTGCGTGACAATAGACACGCACGTATACTCATCAACGACAGGAGACTGATAAAAGAAAAATTTGAAATTGAGAGGCACTAAAGCATCACTACCTAACTTATTTCCTTCGTCCTTTCTCCTAACAGATTTTTGAGGTCACGCAAAGCAAGAGTGCTCTGTAACACAGCACACTATTTTCTCAATACCGACGCCGTATCCTCACAAAAAACAAATATAGCGGAAAGCGGCAGACTGCCGGTTAAAGGAAGGATTGAAAGAATATAAAAAATTGGCATCTAATAGAACAGGCCTCGTAATATTTTAAGAGAGGCAATGACATCTCAGGCAAATCAATTGCTGATCACACTGTCACGCAACACAATTTAGGGGTGTGATTGAGGAACAAGTATTTTCACTGGCCTGAAAATCGTATCTTCATCAAGGTAAACTTTATGAAAAAAGTAGCAATGCGATGAAGATCCAAAGTGACCAGCGTATTGAGAATTCCAAAGCTAGGAATGAATCTGTTAATTTACGTTTTCAAGGATTTCCGTTTAATTTAATAATGTCTACTCAGTTTATTCCGAAGCTCGAGTGAAATATTTAATCATAAAGTAAGAAACATAAATAACGTCTTACTAATATACACTGATTCTGGAATATACCATATCTCAAACTTTTTCGTGAATTGAAATTTTGCATATGAAAATACTACAGCAGAGCAGGCAAGTGTTTACTAGTGGTAGTGATACTGTAAAGTTTAACGCGACGTTCCTCGTTTAATTACTCGGGCTTTCCGAAGGAAACGCCCGAGGTAAAAATTCCGCTCCTTTTTTTTTTTTCTTTTTTTTGCGTTCAGTCACAAAACGCAGTTCAACTACAGCGCATGCGTGAAGTGTACGCGCATGCGTAGAATGAACCCTAGAGACCATGGTCTAAAGCAACGGCCGCCTTCGTGGAACAACAACAATAACTTTATTAATGTGTCAAATACATTCTAGCCGAGGATAAAAAAAACCTTCAATTTACGAGCGATCCTTTACGAGTGAACCTTCTATCGAGAAATATCAAGCGAAACCGGCTATATCAAACGAGCTATCTCATATTATGTTTACATATAAACACAACCGTGTATTTAGACGTGATCGAGAACCCAGCAGAATACCAGAAGCTACTCTGAAACGTCTCCGTAGAAAGGGCAGGAGACTGTAGGAATTTGTTTATGAGCGTATTCGTCTAAGCATACCGAAGTCCTCTTGGCTACGTCGTTATGTGAAGGTTAGAAGAGTTACAAAGAATGTTTGTAAGCTTCATACGAAGAGGGTAAGATTAAATAAAGTTGCACAACATGAGAAGAAGTATTTGTTGAATTGTTCTGTGAGGGTATATCAAAGGATAGTTAAATTGAAGTATAGAGCAAGTCGGTATTTATCAATGTTTTCTTGTAATAGACCCATGTGTCTTTATAAGAGTCAGACACACGTATCAAACTATTGTAAATTTCAACTGAGTTCAGATATAGAGAAAAACCCTGGTCCTACTCCAATGTACATTGACACTCGCAAAACAATAACGGCACCATATAGCCAAGCTAATGAGTTGGTATTTGGACAAAGTTCGGGACAACAATGTGTTGCAATGAGTTTATGCTCTTTGATTTACAATAACAGACAAGGAATCAATTCTGCTAATGATCTGGTGTCAATAATGAATATTGGAAATCAGTTGTATTCAAGTTTGTCTCAGTTAACCAGACAATCATTTTTAATGCAGACCGAATTACCCACACTTTTAAATGTGTTTGAGACTGACTATGAACTTCAATACAGTGAAACCTACACTGGTACTATTCATCAAGAAGCTACAATAGAAGGATATCAGTACTGTACCTCCTTAAATAGAGCCTTCCAATCAGTTATATCCGAAAATTTCAACAATTTTGTCTTGACAATAGGCTGCACTGCAGTGGCTATCTATTGTAATGGCAATATGGGCTTGAAAATATTTGATTCTCGTGCAAGGGATATTTATGGTAGAAGCCATCCTCAAGGTACATGTGTGCTGCTTGAAGTATCATCAATGAATAGCTCAGTACATTATTTTAAGAGTATACATAACAATGATATATTTGAGTTGAAAGGGGTTAAAATTGATAAAGTTCAAAATAATACCCTTTTGACAACTTTGCTGTCGAATATGACGACAATTTCACAGTACTATCTGTCATCCTACAAAAGAACAAGATCGAATGAAGAGACAAATCACCGCCAACATGAACATTTCCCTTGGCGACAATGATAATATATACCAATATAGGTGTACTTTTGTTTTACGTGGGTTACATTCTGTAACTGCAAAAATGTTAATCAAAATATAAACAAGAACAGATCATCCAAGAAACTGAACAAAGAACATTGAACCTCATGTTATAACTTGTGAATTGTTCCTCCGTTAGACTTATTTGTTGCTGTTTCCGGTCAATACACAGGAAAACAACACAGCATTGATAACAAATATTGAGACATTTCCATCGTTTTGTTACAGTTTTGTTATATATAATTCCCAAAATTTATGCTCTGCCAAGAGCACTCACTCTAGCTATATAATGTTGCAGTGGTTTCAGGGATTTTTATATTAAAAACAATAATTATGAGCTATTGAACAGTACTATTGCTTTAATCTATTGATTTCTGACAACTCCCCTTGGGTCAACATTTAGCAACAAACTATGACTCAACACCAATAATAGATAAAAAAATTGCCTTCTCCTTGCAATTTAAGGCAAATATATTACCTACTCAGGGTTTGTAAAAGCCTTGAAAGTCCTTTAAGATGCTTGAATTTAAAAATAAAAAAATTCAAGGCCTTGAAAGTACTTGAATTTGAAGACTAGGGCTTGATTTTAGCAATGCTTTTCCTTAAGCAATTTTCAAGTTGAAAATTACAGTACTTTCATGGAAAAGCTGAGAAATAATATTAAATAATTATAAAATTGCTTATGCAAACCATTCCAAAAGCGGTCCTTCAATTTTCTAAAACTTGGCCTTCAAAGTAATTGAAAAGTCCTTGAATTACAACCTTTGGCATTTGTAGGAACCTACTCCTATATGGTAATATATTATTTTGATTCAGTTTTCTAGTACCATAACAACATTCATTACACTCAGCAGACAAAAATAAACACAAGAAAAATTATTCAGGAACTAGCAATAACGAAATTGCATGACAACAGTGACAATGGCAATATGGCAGTCCCCTAAAGATAACTCCAGATGTGCGATATTGAAAGCCCGAGTTCACGCAGCCATGCGTCTTGTTTAATTATAGTTGTTGTCTATGTTTTAAAGATATCCCTTTCACGTTTCACGAATTTTGTATTTCCATTGCTTGAGTGGCCATCTGTACTCGTTAAAACAAAAGTATTAGCTATATTACATAAGATCCATGTCAAAAAGGATCCATCGAAGCCATAGTCAAGTTCGCTACCGTGTGAAATGGTTTGCGTGGCTCTTGATAAAGTACTAGTGCTATTGAAAAAACAAACAGATTGGTCTATTGATAAGCTGAGATGTAACAACTTGTTTCAACTTCTTTACCTTAAAAGATTTAGTGGAAATGTATGATAAAATGAAAAAATAGCTGGAACAATAGCAATTGCGCAATAATTAACAATTGAATAATTAAGTCAGATATGCGTCAAAGTGACGTCACGGAAAATTCTCTCAACGGAACAGTTTTTACTGGCCACCTGAATTTTTTCCAGGCGAGAAGAATAAAGAACCTGCTTTTATTTGGTAATATTTATTTACTTGACTGTAATATAACAGATAGCATTTGACAAGTTCAAAGTTTGCTAATATTAGCCTTATCACTTTAGGTCCGTAAATGGTTCAGCTTCCGAGGGTTAACTTTTTTGTAAAAAACAACATTCTTAAACAAAATTTAGTCCCGAGTAAAGTTTAAGAGATGCCCCACAAACTGTGTAAAGGACATGTTAAGACAACGTTTGGTACGCCTCTACGAGCATGTTAAACATGTGCCAAATTTCAAGCCTCATGGTCGCTGCTGAAGGCCCTGTGGCCGAATTTTCAAGTTTTGCAAATTTCGAAGGAAAGAAAAGGAAATCAAACCTTTTGATGTCATTTCCGAAAATAGTTAGCCAAATGGGTTCGTTTGGTCAAATAAGAGAAAATTCGTTATTTCGCTTCTGTCGGCCGATTCTCGATATTTTCGGATTTACGCTCTTAAGTAGCTCAGAAAGTTAACGCCAAAACTGGGACGTAAATATGGTGTATTTGCTATTTCACGGAAGACCACCAATATATTGAGACGTGCGCAGAAGGCGTGTTACAAGTTTAACACATCACTCCAGTATTACATTTAATAAGTAAGAGCAAACATTTACAAGTATGGAATGTTTTCTGTGCTTTTGGCAGGTGACTAAAATATCGTCCATAAAGGAACATTTAAGAGATTATAATATCCTAACATATATCACTATACCACAATTTGGCTTTACTAAATACCAGGTATTATTCAAGGAATTCAGTATCAAACCCTTTCTAATCAGTAGGTTGAGCCAAACCAGCATCTGCTGCCAGACTAAGTAAATACTATTAATTAAATAGGACGGGAAGAGGTGTCACCACGGTGTATTTATCTCCTGAAGTAAGGAAATTTGGATAAAACATCTTCGTGAAAGAAAATATATAAAAAGGATGAAATTATATTTAGAAAGGAAAAAATTTAGAACTCACACAGAATATAAGATCGGGACGGGAAAGGGAAAGAGGACGGCGTATTCAAAACAGGAAATGTAAATCTTGGAATAAATCAGAATACTGAGTAATAATCCAAAGGTAGGGATGTGGAAACCAATTATATTCTCAGAATATAGCTCAATCCAATAGGTATTTGCTTTCTTTAACCTCTTTTCCCACACGAAGTTTCATTAGCATTGATACACTGGAACACTTTTAAATTTGTCGATGAAGTAGGCGCTCGAACCGACGAAAACGCTGCGTTACAAAATCCCGATGTAAACAAAATTATGCTAAAATATTTAGATCTATGTGTGTAACATTCCTTCGTGATCTATACATTTCGTCGACGCATATTTTAAATAATAATTCGATTTATCCGTGACTGACTTATTGACGACATTACTTGCGCGAAATTTTCAGCCCTTTTTCTCCTGAAAAACAATTACTATTTTCTCCAATAGAGTGTGTGCATTGTCACGCAGTAAAAAATAAAATCAAAAACCATTCAATGGATAAAGTCAAGGAATTGTGATATTATAGATGATCAATAAAGAAGACGTTCTCCAAGTTTAAGGCGTGTACGTTGTCCCAAAATTGAGATATTCGTCGAAATGTTCCGCGCAAAATTACAGAGCCTAGTCCTCCAATATGGCGGCCAAAAATAGTGTAAACATCTGGAACTCACTTTGGCTATCTAATCGATTGATTATCTAAACCGAACCAAAAAACATTTACACAGGCACTTTTCTTAAGAGTGACTTCCTGTAAATACTACGGATAGGTGTGCAAAATGCAAAAATCGAATTCCCTCAAACTTTTTCACAAGAAAGCCCTCTGAAAACTATTTAAGAAAATACAACTTGTAGATCATTTGGATTTATATTTTTTAAGTAAAGCGATTTTTTAATTTTCACCCTTGAAGAAGCCCTCGAACCACTGAGAAATGTGCTTCGTATTTGCGACTCGTGTAAGAAAACTAAAACAAATATCAAATCTATTTCGATATTACACAATTCAATGACCCTTCCTTTACAAAGTACCGTTATTAGAATTGGAAAAGATTCAAACCTGAATTTTTTTAAAAAATTCAAATTTACCCTCCTAAACAGCATTATCCAAAAGCTCGATTTTGGCAAATTTCAAAGGCAAAACTCCCTACCTGGTACATGGATTCCGCTGTAAAGTTGGTATTCTATAGAAAGAGTAAGGTTTCCTCTATAGTTCTGTGAAATAAAATTTTTGGGCAACTTAAACTACGAATTTAGACGACCGAAAATATTTACGGTACTCGCTTGAAGTTTATGACCTTTGAACTTACAGTTGTCTTCATGAATACAAGAGATAACCTAAACAACAGTTGAAATCTTAGCCTGAATACGACCCTTTCCCCCATTTAAATGATTTGTAGTTATTCTTTATCTTCTGTGGGCAATTGTTGCGCAAGTAATATTTTTTTTACGCTGAAAAGGAGTTCTAACTTGTTTATGAGTACGTGCGTAATTGTTTACTTAAGCGGAAATTTGTGGATATTAAATTTATTCCATCTAAGTTCTATTTCGTGTGCTGCAATGCGTTTCGTGTTCTCATTAAAACAAAATGGTATTGCCAAGTAGAAGGTTTTCTTCTCAGATTTTAAAACAACATATAGTTTTTGACTTACCGTCCACATGCATGGCTTGATTTACTCAGCAGCGTTACACCGGGTGTGATAGCGGTCAGATGGCGTGACGATAATTGACAAATCGCTTTTCGCAAAACGAATTCATCAAAATATATTTATTATATCTTTTAACATCATAATGCTTTGAGACTACTTGATAAAGACTCTTGTGAAATAAGTCTACAAAATTTTGAAACTCTCATTACGGTGAAATGAAGAACCTGGATCTACTATTTTTATGCCGCGGTCGTGTGATCCTCAAGTGTGGTATCATATGACAATAACAACTAAAAAATGGCCACCTGCAGTTATTCTCAAATCGTCGGTGGCATGTGCGTCATGTGCGGTCCGAGGGTTTCTAATCCCGCACATGTTCAATCTGTTAAAATTGGATAATGTGGCAAAGATATTCGAGGTGTGTTCAGAAACAGCAGAGGTCTGGGTATCTGTACTTGTTTTTAACGGATATTCCTCCTCGTTTGTACAGAAGATCACAAAGGCACGAACAACCCCAAGAAGAGAGCCCAACGCGGAATTTAAATCCAATGCCGTTTTACCTTACGTCCAAGGAGTTTCGGAGTCTCTCCGCCGCTGCCTAGAACAACAAGGCATTCGCACCGTCTTCAAGTCGGACACTTCGGTCACACTTAGTGCGACCAAAGGACACCGTCAACCCGGCTAAACAAGATGGTGTTGTCTACAGGATTCCCTGTGAGTGCGGCAAAGTGTACATCGGGGAAACAGGGAAATCCATGCAGGAGAGGATCTAAGAACACGACAGGGATATACGACTCACCCGTAACCAGACCTCCGCCGTTTCTGAACACACCCACGAGACTGGCCACTATCCTATCTGGAATGAGGTCAAGTTTATTGATCGAGATCCTCACTGGTACACACGTAGGGTCAAGGAAGCTATTCCCATAAGACTTCACCCTAATAATATCAACAGGGATAGTGGAATTGAAATTCCTGAAGCATGGATGCCCACGATCAAAAAACACAACAACAGGAGAACAGTACACCAGCGAACCACTGAGGGAACAGCTACTCGTCGGAACAATGGAACAACAGGAGGATCGAAATGCACCAATCACAGCCAACCTTTGTGATATAAATGATACCGTGCAATCAGTCGACCTTATCGCCTGAAGAAGACTAGCAGTAAGCAGTCGAAACGTCGCGATCTACATCTTAAGTGACTACATAGTGAGACAAACGATAATACACTTTATTATGAGAGCCTACAGGCAACAAAATTTGCGTCTGAGGGTGGAGTCTTCTCGACTGAACCAGATTTATCCCACGATCCCCCTTCTGGTTCGTCTCATGTTGTATCCATTGCTCTGGACAGGAACAGTGCTTTTTGTTGCTACGCCACCTTATCTCCCATAGGTCCCGATGACGAGGGCATACTGTTGGGTACAAAATACCTTCATCCAGGTCAAAACAACCTCGGAAACAAAATGTGTGATATGCGTTTACTGGAAGTTTAGTTTAACGGTAAGGGTTTCGAAAAACCATGCGACAGCAAGCTAACCCCGGGGATGTAAGCCCTTGGATAACATTGAGAAAGGCATCACAGAAAATGTCACGCAGTATTATAGGACTTCGCTTTCTTATGCAATTTAAATGATACGTGAGAATGTTTCGGTGACAGAAGGAAGCAGAGGAGCCATCCGCGTTTTTGTTCAGTGAATGGGATTCAATGCTGGTAGGTGCCTTTATAACTTATTTAACAAGCAAGAGGACAACAATACAATAAGTCATCAGATTCGTGGATTTTCATAACAACAAGCGGGGTCCACAAATTATTACTATTTTTTCAGTCATCTCTGTAATTCCCTTATATGTGACTACCTTAAAGTTTCTCTTGACTTATCTCTTGTAGTGAGGCAAGCCGACAAGTATTCCCCCCCTGCCCCACCTTTAATTTCTAGTCCCACTTCTCCACGTGGTTAGTATTGGGATCATTTTTGTGGGAGAAACTTGTAAATAGTCGGGCCGCAATATAACTCAAGAGACTATTACGCTTTTGCACGGTCAGCTACATTGAAAGAGTGCCATGAGATTTTTATTTCGCGTATCATGAAATCACACCTTAATTGGGCCTCATGGCGATTGTCTGTTACCGTAGCATTCAGTATTTTCTCGATCATCTTTTGCAATATTTTCGATCTAAAGAGAAAATTGAATTACGAATACACTGATCTGCTCTAGCCAACAATAGCCTTGCTTCGTCCAGAGAAGAATCGCTCACACCAATAGCCTTCAAATAACCTCGAATGTCTTTGTCACATTTTCGAATTAAAACACATTGAACATGTGCGGGATTCGTAACACTAGGACCGCACGTGCCCACAACGATTTGAGAATGACTGCAGGTGGCCATTTCTTAGTTGTTATTGTCATGTGATACCACACTCGAGGATCACACGACCGCGGCATAAAAATAGTAGATCCAGTTTTTTTATTTCACAGCAATGAGAGTTTCAAAATTTGCAGACTTTATTAAAGAAAGGTATTATATATACAAATTTTTTGATGAATTCGATTCGCGAAAAGCGATTTGTCAATTATCGTCCCGCCATCTCACCGCTATCACACCCGGTGTAACGCTGCTGAGTAAATCAAGCCATGCATGTAGACGGTAAGTCAAAAGTTATACGTTGTTTTAAAATCTGAGAAGAAAACCTTCTACCTTGCAGCACACGAAATAGAACTTAGATGGAATAAATTTAATATCCACAAATTTCCGCATCCGTAAACAAATACACACGTACTCATAAACAAGTTAGAACTCCTTTTCAGCGTAAAAAAAATATTACTTTCGATAAAATTGCCCACACAAGATAACAAAATAACTGTTAATCATAAAAATGGGAGAAAGGGTCGCATTCACGCTAAAATTTCAACTGTTGTTTAGGTTATCTCTTGTATTCATGAAGACAACTGTAAGTTCAAAGGTCATAAACTTCAAGCAAGTACCGTAAATATTTTCCGTCGTCTAAATTCGTAGTTTGAGTTGCCCCCAAATTTTATTTCACAGAACGATAGAGGAAACCTTACTCTTTTTATAGAATACCATCTTTACAGCGGAATCCATGTACCAGGTAAGGAGTTTTACTGTTGAAATTTGCCAAAATCGAGCTTCCTGATAATGCTGTTTAGGAGGGTAAATTTGAAATTTTTTTGAAAATTAAGGCTTGAATCTTTTCCAATTCTAATAACTGTACTTTGTAAAGGAAGGGTCATTGAATTGTGTAATATTGAAATAGTTTTGATAATTGTTTTAGTTTTCTTACACGAGTCGCAAATATGAAGCACATTTTTCAGTGGTTCGAGGGCTTCTCCAAGGGTGAAAATTAAAAAATCGCTTTACTTAAAAAATATAAATCCAAACGAACTAAAAGTTGTATTTTCCTAAATAGTTTCCAGAGGGCTTTCTTGTGAAAAAGTTTGAGGGAATTCGATTTTTGCATTTTGCACACCTATCCGTAGTATTTACAGGAAGTCACTCTTAATACGTTAACTCCTAAAACGGCTAAAAATCACGAGATAAGCGTATGTATTTCGACAAACGCGATCTCAGCTTTATGTCACGCACCGCCATAACTCAGAAATTCAAAATGCGCTGATTTCCAAACGAAGGACGCTATTGAACTGGAAAGTTGTAAACTGACATAAATTTAGTACCTCATGCCTGATGAGGGTAGAACCTTTAATGGCTCTTTAGTTTTGGATTTGAGAATTTGATGACGTCACGTGAACACACTCTATACCTTCCTGTTCTTTGTCACTCGAGGAAGAGCTTTGGAATTCTTTGTAAACAGTCCTTTCGCCGGCATGGAAAGAAGGGCCAAAAGTGCCCTTGATCCATACATCCCGCAAATTTGCATTCAGTTATTGTAGCGAAATGTATTGATCACGGGAGAGTGTTACACACAGATCTGAATATTTTAACATAACTTTCTTTGTATCGGGATTTTGTAACGCAACTTTTTCGTGGGTTCAAGCGCCTACTTCATCGACAAATTTAAAAGTGTTCCAGTGTATCAATGCTAATGAAACTTTGGAATAAAATTGGTAACATTATCAGGCATACATGGTTAACGTTTTAAAATAATCTATCGAGCCGTTTTTAAGATTTTAGAAAAAGCGCTTAAAATCGAAAATTGTTCTAAATTTATTATGGAAGTGACGTTGAGAAAAAGTCCCGTTCTCGAGATCAAGAAAACACAAACCAACAAAACTTTCATGGCTTCAAAAAAAAAAAAAACTTGCAGACACATTCTGTTGTCTTTTGGAGCAATTTCATTAAAATCACGTTCTTCTTTCAGTCCATTTAATTTCATTAAACAAAAAGCATGGTTTGAAATGTTTTCGCGATTTATTCGAAATCAAACATACAGAATTTTTTTATTCTTGCATATTCCCCTTGCCATACATCGTAATTTAAGAAATTGGCATCAGATTTTCTATAACAGATCAGGTTCGTACAAAATTCATGTTTTACCGATTTTCATATTTTTGGTTTATCATTTGCATGGAAATATCGATTACCCTAAAACACACATTTAAGCAAACTTTAATCTTTTTCCAAAAACTGGTGTAATTTCCACATCGATCAGAGTAAGGGAAGGATAGTAAAACGCCAACTGAAAATGTTAGGTATGGTCCAGAAAAAACTGTATCGAACCACCTTAACAATTTCAGCCTCAGCCTGACAAACAGACCTTCTTATTAATGAAAAAAAGCTGTATGGGAGAAGAACGCTTGTGAAAACGAGTTCTCCGCAAAATATGGAAATAGCGTAAGGAGTGAAAAACTTTTTCGCTACCTCGTTGAGCTATCACCAGGAAAACATTCACGTCATGAATGAATGTCATTTTTAATCGACTTCATTTTCGAATTTTAACGATGCTTTTTAAAAGTACAGTCTACACTACCAATGCAGCCCTGGTTTCACTGAAGAACGTAGCAACTTATGTCAAAACTGAGAGTGGACTTATTTTGTCGTCGTCTTCCATTTGCACTTGTATATCAAGTGAGTAGTTTGTGGTAACTGATGTGAGCAGTTTGTTTTTGGACGGATTTATTGATAATTCAAGCAAAAGTAAACAGAGTCAACAATATTCTGGCGATTACCGTTTGCCGTAGAACATGACCTTAATAAGTCGAATTATTCTCGCATTTTGATTGGTTCTTGCTAATGATCAATTGCAGGACAGACGTATAGATAATGTCATTAACTACATGCTGCCGTGCGTCTGTTCAGTAATTGACTACAGATGATGTCAAAATGTGGTAGGAACATCAGTGACACACTCGGACACCTCCTTGTGTGCCACTTTTTTGTTCTAACCACATTTTTGACGTCATCTGTGATCAATTACTGAACAGACGCACGGCAACATGGAATTTGCAATCCGTTGGAACATGGGTACTACAACGGTCATGTAAGACATCTCCTTTTATCCCAACTCGCCTAGAACTGGATCAACTGAGTGAGTGTCTCGATTTCCCGGGGTTTTTCGATTTTGTTCTTGTCACCCGCGTCACCTGGCTACATAGCCATACGAGTTATTATTGTTTCTGCTTTTCGATTTGAGCCCGCGTTCTCGTCTGCATTCAATAGCAAACCGAGAACATAATTTCGGTAAATCGATCCTAGCTGGGCCTGGCCTTTAGCTAAGTTGAATCCGTTAGGTCTGTGTTAGGCGGCAACCACACTCCCATAGAATTCAGGAAATTGGACGTGGGTCCCGCGAGTCACTGCTGTGTAGGGAACGATTCCAGGATATTTTTCAGGCGTGAAATATCCTCCAGGATATTGGAGGCGGCGTGGCCGAGTGGTTTAGGACGCTGGATTTGAAATCTGGAGGTCCCTGGTTCAAATCCTCCGCCCTACCGCTATCTGGATTTGTTCTCGGTAGCCCCGAGTTCAACTCCTCGGCCGAGTGTGTAAATAGCCAACTGGTCAGCCTCCCACCAGGTGGGATTCTTAATAGTTTATGTTATATTTGAAATATTTGTTTATTTATTTACAGTGTCCCCAATTAGCACACTAGTGCTAAATACATCGACACTTAAATAAAGTGATTATTATTTTTCACAAGATTGAAGTCTACATCAACTGGAGTATCCTCTGCAGAATCCTCTTGACATTCACTTGTCGGGTTGTTTTGGGTGTGGCCAGTTCGTTGAGGTATGTTCCCTCTCTAAAGTACAACAAAACAGGGCGATTAAGTAACTGGACCTTCAATAACAAGGGAAATGTTTTTACAGAATTTACCACAGGAATTTTTAATGATGCAGTACAGAAAGCAGTTTTGCAAGCCAATCCAGTTTATCGAAATCTTAAAGATGATTTCTAGTCCGTACTGCGCAGTCTCAGCACACTAATGTTTATAAACATTATAAGTCTCATGATAATAGATGTCCAACAGTAGCAATTAAATGAAAGAATGAAAGATGCGAATGCAGCCATAACACTACTGGAAAAATGACTTGAAAAAATTTCTGGCTCTGAACGGGATTCGAATCCACGACCTTTGCGTTACCGGTGCAATGCTCTATCAACTGAGCTATCAAAGCCACGCGAGAGCGGTTGTGTGTGAGTTCGGCCCTATATGTTCAGTGGACGTAATACTCGGCTCAAGCATATGAATTCCATGGTAATAGATGTCCAACAGTAGCAATTAAATGAAAGAATGAAAGATGCGAATGCAGCCATAACACTACTGGAAAAATGACCTGAAAAAATTTCAGGCTCTGAACGTTCAGAGCCTGAAATTTTTTCAGGTCATTTTTCCAGTAGTGTTATGGCTGCATTCGCATCTTTCATTCTTTCATTATAAGTCTCACTCGATGGAATGCGAATCGATGTTATTCGTTACGAACCACACACCGAGTATCTTTGAGGCCTTCCAAATTCTTTTTCCAACAGCTTCATTGTTTTTTACTGCTACGAAGTTGTTTCATCAAGTGATACGAGAAAGAAAGAAACATAAAGCTTCGACCGCTTCGCATCCATAATGGCGGTTGTTTTAAAACTTTGAATTTAATCAGTTCCTGTAAGTAGCTGCGAAATGTTTACATTTTGTGATGTCTTACATGAAGCATGTATGGATTGGATTATTGTGGGAGTGAGTCGTTGTCACCTGTGCGCTGGCCGAGCACTTCCATACACCTGTGCATGTGGTTGATGTCTTTTGCAGGTGTCAAAACTTGAGATGAGCTTGGAGGACATGAAGTCTGCAGCTTCAGAAATAAAGTTATTGCGGCCAGTTCAAGAAGCCGTTGTTCTGTTCTTTAAGGCAGAGACTTGGGAAGAGGTTGCAGATGAATTTGGATCTGAAGTCTTGCCAGAGAAGCTGTTGCGCTCCGCTGTAAGTATATAAGTCCTGGTTATATCAAGATACATTCTGTTGCCTTAGCAAAATAACATAATGGTTATTTAATTTGATAATAATGATTTCAACAACTTGATAAAAAGTGTAAGAATTTTACCATGGATAATTATGTGGCTAGCCTTATGTGGGATGAAACATACCTATGTAAGGCTAGCCACACAATTATCCATAATAATGATTTCTTCAAAAAAAATGTATACTATTAGCTTTCTTTTACACAAAGTCCAGTCAGTATGGAGATTATTTGAAAACTTGGGATGCAAATAATGGAAACAAAATATCTGTTTTACTGCTTCATAATTTTCATGCATGTGAAAAAGTCAGGAATAAAAACAGAGTAAGATGTGCATGTTCAATAACATTAACAAATGGCATACTGTATGTCTTACTTCCAGGTGAAGGATTTTGAACAATTACATGAATTTCAAAAATACTTAGAAAGACTGAGGAGACAGAGAGATGATGAGGGTGTCCAGGAAGTGGATGGTCTAGTGGATGGCAAAAATGGAGCAAAGGGAATCATTGTCTTTTCTCAGGATTTCAGCATGGTGGAACAGGCAGCTGTAGTAAAGTTACCTCATTTTCATTTGGCCATAGGGAATGCAGGCAATGATTGTGAAGTAAGTACACATATCTTGATTATGTTAAAAATAAAATCAAGGTGGCAACTTACTGTAAAATAGTTCTTGGGCATCTTTTACCAGTGGTTGAATAATAAACGGTATTATACAGAGTTTTACAAATGTGATGGCAAGGTACAGTGTTTGGAACATATTACTGTAAACTCACATTTTTACATGTCACAGTGAACAGACAAGGGCATTTGCCAGAACTGCAAAGACACATTTTTACCATATAGAGCCTCAGCTTTTGATGCTTATCAGATTCATTTTTGACAGCACATGTAACTGACATTGTTTTTATCACCATGGTCACTTACTTTAAAGTCAATGGAATTTGATCCTTGTCTCTGTCTGTGTCCACAGAATGTTTTGGATGTGATGAGCCGTATATCCAGGCTAAATTTCACAAACATGTAGCCTCTGGTTTACTCTTAAAAACCACAATGTTTGTGAACCATTTTATTCAGTTCTGCTTGATGAACATGCTGTCTGCGGGTTTCTTCTGTTTTGAGACTGTTCATCAATTAAAATCTAATTTGGAGCAGATTGTCCAAGTGTTAAATTTCAATATCACCACTACAAACTGAAATAAATAAAAGGAGCTTGTTATGTTTATGTTTTCCATTTTCATTTGTTTCAGGCCCTCATTTGAGAGAAGTAGTGAAGACCTTTGACATGGGCCACTGGTCAGTGTCACGACAAGTCACCACCAGACATTTGTCCGTCTCTACAAGCCCAGAAAATTTAATCACTGTGGGCTATGCCCCAAACCAGCCATTGCCAGATGATGCCTTTTCCTGGCTGGTGGAGCATCTCTCTAGAGAAGGAGATACAGTTGTTGATGTTAATAGTAAAAGTGGGGGTGCCTTTGTTGCGGCCCTCAAAGGAGGCAGAAATGCTGTGTGGATTAGCTCTGCCTCCTCTGAAATGCAAAGTGAGATGAAAGCAACAGTTGACAGTATTTTTGCCAGTGACTCTGATGAATGTGACAGAACCATCTCTGCAGATTAGGATTACAGTGATCATAATATTTCAAATGTAATTTAAGCATTCATATGCTTATCACTTACCACTGTTTTTCTATAATAGTTTTTAAATGATCTTTTGAAGTAGTGGAGCACAATTATTTTTAATAGTTTCAAGTTCTTGTATATTATTCTAAGTTTGAAACTGAATACATTAAATTATTTTCATTTGTTAGCTCTGTGCAGTATTTCTGTGGTCTGTGTTCTGATCACAGGTTGCAGAGTTTCTGCAGCCTGTGCTCTGATTCCAAGGTGCAGAATTCAAAATGTGTGCAGTTTGCAATGCCTTAGTAAAATGGTTGCCTGTGCTCTGATCCCAGAGTGCAGTATTTCTGAAACCTGTGTTCTGATCAGAGGGTGCAGAATTTCTGCGGCCTGTGTTCTGATCCCAGGGTGCAGAATTTCTGTGGCCTGTGTTCTGATCACAAGGTGCAGAATTTCTGTGGTCTGTGTTCTCTTCACAGGGTGCAGAATTTCTGCGGCCTGTGCTCTAATCACAGGGTGCAGAATTTCTGCAGCCTGTGCTCTGATCACAGGGTGCAGAATTTCTGCAGCCTGTGCTCTGATCACAGGGTGCAGAATTTCTGCAGCCTGTGCTCTGATCCCAGGGTTCAGCAGTTCTGCAGCCTGTGCTCTGATCACAGGGTGCAGAATTTCTGTGGTCTGTGTTTTGATTCCAGGGTGCAGAATTTCTGCAGTCTGTGCTCTGATCCCAGGCTGCAGTATTTCTGCACCCTGTGCTCTGATCCCAGAGTGCAGAATTTCTGCAGCCTGTGCTCTGACCACAGGGTGCAGAATTTCTGTGGTCTGTGTTCTGATTCCAGGGTGCAGAATTTCTGCGGCGTGTGTTCTGATGGATGCATGGTTAATATTTAAAATTCACCGAAAAAAAGCATTTTCTGTATGCACAACAGTTTTAGGGCTAATTTTTTCAGAATAGCTTTTGTAGCACAGTGAGAATTTATATGCAGTAACCATAATGTACGATGTTTCAACAGATTTAGATCACCAGCATTATTGTTTTTTTAGAACTCTGCAAGGATTTAATCTTTGTAGTGGTCAGTCCAACAGGTGCAATAAAAAATTGTGTCATATGGCATTACTTTTTATGACAAAAACGGTGTCACTTAGCACTGCAAGAGAATATTCGTGTTTTACATATTGCTGAAAGGAATCGTTTCCCCGAACCATTAATTTTCACCCAAAACATGATTTTCAATATCTTCAGAAAATGCACTGTCTTGAGGTCTAAAATATAGATTATCTCTGCTTATTTCCAGCATAGAGCATAAAAAGGGCATTTTTGCCGAATTTTGCGTAGAAGTGAGGAAAAAAGAGCGCAATTTAGCGGAAATTGCCACTTTGGAAAAAGACAAAATAGATTAGAAGGCGTTACACGCAAACAAACTCTCGAGAGTGCGCAGTACGGACGGGAAATCATCTTTAATCTGTGTATGATGAACTAAAAAATATATATAATTTCTTCAGTTATAAGAAGTTCTGAATTGAAAATGTTCTTCACAGTCTAAGGTAACTTAGTTATTGGATTCAAACCCACGCGGGATTCAAAAGGGATTTAAACGCGATTCAAACTCACGCGAACTTTTCAATACTGGTGCGATTATCACTCCTCTTTGCCTTCCTTTCATTGACAATTTCCAACCACTCCCAGTGGCCAAAGGAAACCCTTTGACCAGCTGAACACATACTGGTCTTGATGGAATTTACTTGTTCAATTCTTATTCGGATTTATTATTCTTTTTCTTTTTCATCAGGAGCTAAAAATGTACTGTTTTACTCATCTCATGCAGCGTCCACACTACGCCGGAGAAATTTGAAAAGGCAGCTTTATTTGAATGGTTAGGCCTACTGTCCACACCAATCCGTCACGAAAAGGGAGCTTGTCCAAAACGCTTTACGGATCGGAGGAATTTGAAAACTCCGGGGTAGGAAAAAGAAACATCAAAACAAACTGACAAACAAACAAAAACTGTTCTGAATGTACAGGAGAGTTGTTGTTATTCGCATTAAATGTTCAAGACACATTTCAACTATAGGTACGTTCAGAAACAGGCCGTACTTGTTCCTGGTCGCGTTAATGTTTAGACCTTGTCCAAATCTTCCGCGTTTGTAGGTATTTCCGGCGCGAAGGAATGAATTAATCTGATGAATTGCGCGTAAGCACAAACTCTCTACTTTAATCATTACAGCCACTAGCTCTCAATTCATGCGGGTTCTGCTTTCGGATAGCATGCGCGTTTATCTATCTAACTATAATAATTTCCTAACTTATGTACGTTTGTGTCATGGCAAATGCCAGCGCAGACCACGAGATTGAGAAAGCTCACGGTCTCAGTCTCTCAGATTAAAATAATGATAAATCACCAAATTCTTCTTAGGAAAAACCTAAAATTGTAGAGAAATCAGTAATGCTCATGATCCTAACCTTGTTGGTTTTCATTCTCCTCTTCTGAGGAAGTCTCCATATCTTCATCGTCACTGTCAGACTCGCTGGCATCGTCACGGGAGCGAATTCCATGTCCTGAGAGTGAAAGATTTGAACAGTTGTCTTTAACAAAATTGCTTATACAAACATGTAGACTTCAAACAACTGTATTTTGTTTTCCACTAGATTTTCGAGCAGTGGTCGCACTCAATAGAATTCGATTTACGGTAGCATAAGTTAGGTTTCTGTAGTGTGAAGCGAGTCAGAGCTTTGCAGCAGGGTCAAAGAGATTTAAAGACCTGGGTGGAGTGAGGCACTGACGGAGTAACACAGCGGCCAGGGTTTGAACCTGGACTTCTCGTTCCGGAGTCCAGTCCATCAAAGAAGCTGAGTCGATTTCTGAATTATTTTGGCCACGTGCAAAATTATCCTTAAATTGAAGGAAACCAGAAAATATGTAGTTTACTAAGATAGAAAAACACCAAGGAGGACATAATAAACCATTAAGGAACAAGGATAGTTAAAGATGGAGAAGATTGACACGGATAACAAACGATGAACTTGAAAAATTTAAGCTAAACTTTGCAAGATGCGCAAACCGTGAAGTAGCTCCTTTAATCACTACATCATGGCGACTACCAGATGTTAGAAACGGGAACCTTTGTAACTTACAAACACAGTGCGGCATCGACTTACTCAGCTGCATCGAACAAAGAGTAAAATTTATCGTGAGTTCACCCTGAATGCTCACACACTTCTTACTCTAGATGTCTAGAAGGACAACCTTGTAAATAACTGAGGGACAATTTCACTTCTCTTTTAACAGTGATTGTAAGTACGATTGGTTTTAAAAGGTGCCATGAAGCGCGTAATGGAAATTCTAAATAAGAGAAATTCGAAAATTCTTGAATCGAATACTGTTTCGTCTCAACTCCGTGACTTACTGCTCGGTAAAGAAACGACGTCAGCCTCTGTTCCTGGCCAATCAGCTTTTAGCTGTTTTCTGGTGGCCAAAACTTTTCGTGCGCTTTTGACGGGTGGCATTTTGTGGCTTCATATTTCCGCCTTTTTGTTCGCCTTCTTATAATCTCCCCTTTCAGGCATAAACTTTTGAAAGCACTGTCGCTCTATCTCGTAAATTAAGCCCAAACCCAAATAATGGATTTGAATAACGGGTAACTGTACAGAGTACAGAACATCGACTTGGAAATATTTAATAAGAGATACCCTAGATCCTCTTCTAATAAACAACCCTCCTCCTATGACTCTTTTATGCGACCTCAAATTAAACACGGTACTTTGGTGGTAGCCTGCGAACGCAGACGTATTTCCGGCTGTCACTTGGTTCCGCCGAAAAATAACGTCTGCGAACCCGAGCCAGGAAACGATTTCTGTGACGTAATGACTTTTGTTTCTCCTTGGCCAATCAGATTCCATGATAGAATGAAACTCGAGTGCTCCTCACAGCGAATACCTCGCGCAGTAGTTCTGGGGTTATTTAAGCTAAACTGTGATTGGCTTAGAATTCCTACGTCACAGAAATCGTTTTCTGGCTCGGGTTCGCAGACGTTATTTTTCGGCGGAACCAAGTGACAGCCGGAAATACGTCTGCGTTCGCAGGCTACTTTGGTGGTAGCTTACAGCTGCCTTAGATGCGCAGTCATGATTGTTGATTGTTTATCGGCTTGTATGTGATGTGACAATATGCTTCACCTAACAAGCTTTCCACTGTGTCCATAAACGACTCGGCATCAAAATGAACCTCTTCATATTCACAATTCCTGAAATAAAACACCCAATAATATTAGGCAGGCGCTCATGTCATGCTCGAGCGTAACGGTGACATGAGCGTGACATGAGCACATGCCACGTTTCCGAACTTAGAATATCTCTACTACCCCCGATAGAGATGCTAATCCTTCAAAGCAATTCGCCGCTTTCCATTCATAATCCTGGGATGTAGAGCGCCACTGTGAGAGTATATGTCTTGTCCAAGAACACAACACAATGTCCCCGGCCAGGGCTCGAACCCAGACCACGCGAACCAAAGTCCAGCGCACTAACCATGAGGCACCGCGTGACCAGTACACGTCACTCACTGATTTTCTTCAAAGTAGAAGATTTCGTAAATTAGCGACGAATACTTGTATTTGGTAGCAGCAGTTTTGAAAGAGCTACACAAGCACCTTTGCTTGAGCGCTGCGAGATCAATGACATACTGAATTCGAACATTGCTACAATGGTATTCAAATGCCCCTACCCCCGGGATATCCATGACAAAAATGAGTAATGGAAAGTAATGGACTCTGGTAAAGGAAAATAAGAAGAGAATCAGCCTCAAACATGCGTTTTCAACTTCCACTAAGTCGCTGGTATTGGTTCTATGTTATTAAAATATAAAAGCGATTAGATTCTCACTAGCAAAATTTTATATTCAAACGTTATACAAAGCTTTTGAGGATCTTTCATTACGAGCGACAACGTTATAAAGGACGGTAGATAAATAAATAAATAAATAAACTTTGTTTAACGAGGGTAACACATAACAGTCTTACGACTGATAAACACGGTGTGGAGTCTTGATGATTCTTAACTTCAGCGACTTTTTCAAATTCCCCCTAACCCCTCCATATAGTGTAAAATTCCCCTCTAATAACAACCACCGACGTCAAATTCCTAACCTCAAAACACATCAACTAGTCAAATGCCCGCCGGGGAAGAGGGGGGGGGGGGGGGGGAGGTGTTGAAAACCAAAGGAAGTGACATATCGGGAACACTAATTTTACTCTCGAACCGATGAGGCTCGATTTCCGCCACTCTCACAAGTCCGCTCTATGTTCCTCCCCGAACCTAGAACCAACAGGCATAAATGTGTCAGGCGGGAGATGGGGGATAAGGTAAAAAGAATTCTACTGTATAACGTGCACTTTTGCAAGCAATTACACTGCTTTTCGCTGTATTTTCAACCGCGAGCTCGCCAGTTTCTCTCGAGTTCGGATCGCTGTATTTCGATAGCATGTCCTCTAAATCCTGGTCGGTCAAGTTTATCCAGCTATCGTCTGCAGTCATAAGACAATAACAATAAATAATTTTTTAATACTTTCGGCTATCGCTTTAGCCAGAACACGTTTTTACTTCTTTAAAAATATGTCTTCTCCTGGTTATAGCTCTTTTTTTTACTAAAAGTAAATAAGTTTAGTTCCGAATGGAAATTTATCCCAGTCTCCTTCATGAAAAGCCCTTTAAGCTGTCACGTGATCAGGTCTGTCACAATGATGACGCTAAGAAACATGAACATAACAAGCAAATGAAAAGACATTTTGCAATACTAAAAGACGCCACTGAATACTGTCTTGAATTTTAAACTTTCCGTCAAAACGGCTCAAAATAACAATTTTTGAAATGATATTCATTTCTCCGTAATATTCTGTCACTGTTTACGCAGAAGTACACAACCTCTAGCGACAGCTTGCGAACAATGCCTCTAGGTACGATCCTGTTTCAGTCCTATTTCCTGTTTCACTTGCGGTGCTCGAGGCTCCACTGCTTGCAGTTCGTTTCTCTCTCCATAAACAGGAACTCTAATAAGTACGGATCGAAAGTTTCCTCGTCCGTACAGCCATTTTCAAGTATGCGTTGGACAGGCCCGTTCGCCAGGATAAACGACCGGAAAGGCCGTCTGCTAGCAGTCTAGTTGTTTCGGTTACGAGCCTAATAATCTAGCTCAATATCAAAATAACAATTCTCCCTATTGATCGTCATACATTTCTTGTAACAGTTGTGAGAATTTAGTGATTAATCAAGACTTTATTGTAGTTGACGATTTTCCTTATTGTTATTACTTGTCAGGCCGGTTGACAATGTACTAATGATGTTAGGAGAATTTACATCATGATTAACAATAAGACGTTAAAGTTGTAGCAGTAAAAGACTGTTGGAAAGTTAAATTATTTATTGTGGCATAATTAAGTCATTCTTCTATTTTCCTTTCACATCTAGAAACCGAACGGAAACGTGAAAGTACGAACATGATTAAAAATATTGGTATCAGCGTTGGTCCCAACGTTTCTAGATCTCTATTCTGGGTTTTAGCTGCATGTTTAGGCTGAAAGTGAACATAAGCCATTGTCAGGCTAATCAACATTTTTCGCTGGTTTTCGCAGAAACGAAGTAGCATTACCCTGATAGAGATAATAATCGTCATTATTACTGATATGGTAAGCTTCGCGAATGGCCAATATGGCTTTATCTTGCCCGTACATTTTATGCCAGGCATTTATCCCCTATTAACTAAGCCGGTTCGGTCAAGTTGACTGGATATTGTTCTAGTTCTTTATTTCTGTCTTTATGGGCCCAAACAGCGTCGGTACAACGTCTTGGCCAATATCCAGACATATTGGTCTCACGCTTAATAAAGAATCCTTACACAATGATTCCGAATTCTTCTGGAAACTTAATTATCAGCTTATTTGCTTAGTCTCTTCCGTGGTCTTTATTTGGGTCGTCCAGACCCCACCCTGACCCTGCACCCTAACCCTAACCTAACCCTAACATAGGACATGGCCTTAGTTGGCGTTGACAAGGCGCTGTCGAGGCACAAGGAACTGCTCAAAAGTTTGCTGGGTTGTAAAAAAAGTTCTGCCTGCATTTCTAGCGAAACAATCACGTTTGGTAGGAAACGAAGCGGAAATTAATATTTCAAGGTTCGTAAGTAAGAAGATAAAAACTTTCGTGCTACAATTGATTTAAAAGAAGCCTTTGCAGCGCACAATGCAAAGCAACTATCACACGTTCTTAAAATCCGGAACTCATCGTTCATATCACAGTACAGCTTTTCTTGAGCAAAGCTTAACATTATTTGTTTAGGCCTCAAAGAAATAATGAGTAGCAGTACACTGATAGAAGTGTTTGGTCATATCGTGTTCCGTTTTACACGAGGAGTCACAGAGCACTACAACCCACAAGAACCTGAATACACGGCACAGTCTTTTGGCTACGATCCTCTACAAAGCACAGGTCGAGAATGGTATTATCATCCTGTTGATGAGCTTATTTATCAAGAATACAGCGACAGAGAAGCCACAAGCTTGGACTATCTAGCGTCTAACCATGTTGATATAAGGGTTATAAACGCGTGTTCGCCAGAGGAAAACGAAGAAACACAGGAAGATCAACAAGATGAAGATAGAGCAATGGCTTGGAAGCGACTCAGACCATCCGCTCTCCGTACAGTTTGCAAGTCAATGTACATTGGAGCTTTGATTTCACTATTAACGGCGATCATCATAGGTTCAGTATACATGTTGATCTCATACTTATGTAGTAAAACTATAAGTAACTGTGAATTTCATCCAAACACGTCCATTCCATTAAATGTACAATGGATGAGATCAATTTCGCTTGTGATAAGTTACTCTATTTTACACTTCTCGACCTTTGTGAGTATGCTATTTCTTTTTCGTCCATATCAGTTAATGGGCGTGAAAAGGAAAGTCTTCTTAGTTCTCTGCTTTGGATATTGTTTGGACGCATTTTATATCATAGCTCTACAAGCCCTGGGAATATCTCATTCTAAGCCATCTTCTTTACAACTGATTCCAAGCGACGTTATTGGTGTTATAAGTCTATGTTTACAAGTTTATTTTGTAACGAATCACTTTTGTATACGACGAACAAGGAAAAGTCACGTCAAGTTTTTCTTTCAAATGACAGTTGCCTATATTTCTTATTTAATTCTTGCCATTGCTGTGGGTATAATGATTTATCCAGCGTATAACAAACAAGGCAAGGATGGTAAACTTGTAATCGCACTTTTCTCTCCTCTCATTGGAGTCCTTCTCAAAGTAATCCCGCGAGTTTGTGTTCAGCGGTTATACTCGAAATGTATTCACCCGGGATATTCCTATGTCTTACTAACACCACTGTACTGTTGCTCAGCCGTTATGTTTCGAATTTTACAAGCGGATCTTGGCAGTTTACAATCTATTGCTGTTCTTGGAATAATTCACGGCGCTGCAGAAGTCGTAGAACGAAGTACTATGGTTGTCATTGATCACATTTGTCACGTGATTTGCAAAAGAACATCAGCTCCTTGGGGAAGTTTTCGTAATCCTCGCCGTGAGAGACTAATGGCTGATATCGCTATCATGAGCATGTTGCATGAATCAACTGCTATAGTGTCTGTTAACGGATTCTTGTACTTGTATCAATATATCTACTTAAAAGACGATTCTCTTTTAGAGCTCCTACAGTCTTTTGCTATCACAACTTCAGTTCAACTAGTGATCGAGTGGTTTTTCACCAGCATCTCTCTAGCGATCGAGACTCGCTATCAGAATATAGCTGTTATGGCTGTTTGGCGAACACGATGGAAAAGACACTTTTTAGTAGCAACTATAATGTCTTCTATATTTGCGTTATGGAGTACCAAATACCTTTTACCAATTGTACACGATCGCTTTAACAAGTTCTCAAATCAGACTTGTAAAATGCCCTTTACTTGAAGTTAGTAAAACGCTCGGAAAAAAAAACCCTCAGTAGTGCGTAGCGCAATAAATACAATACATTTGAGTTTCTTATCTGAAACACTTGAATTTCATCTGACCACTTTATTGATGGCGAAATTAATTTTGTGTTTTAAAAAGGTGAAGAAAAAAATTACCAAGTTGTGCCATCATCAGATGAACATCAAGGCTCCAAAACAATGTAATGTACGAAAGCCGAGGAGGGACTTCCGACTTCTGAATTCCGACTTCCGACTTCCGACTTCCGACTTCAAAATTCAAAGGACCGATTTTCGACGTAGAACTTATTTACCTGGAGATCGAGTCCATTTAAATCAAATCAGAATCGTATAGACTCTTGTTCTTAGGCATTGTAGTTTGATTAAGAATGAGTTTGAATACAATGTTTATCACAATTTTTATCACCGCTGTTTGTGTTATATTGTTAGCCAAATCAGACGTCAGGTTTCGGGTCAGATTTCATTATTTGTATTATTATGTCTCGGTAAGTTAGTGTTAAGTTAGTGTTAAGTTAGTTCGTATTTGGGGTCAAATTATTGTCTTAAACCAAACATTTCCAGCTGAAGTGAACACCAAATATCCGAAATTTATGCCCTTGAGCGAGATGATGAGCATCCCCGCCTCTTTCAAAAGGGAGTTCCTCTCCACCCCGAACACTATTTCTGAGGTAATGTAACGCAATACGCAGTTAAAAATTCACATTTCTGTTGTTTAAAAGAGTTCGGTCACGCGGTGAGACTATTCTCTAAGCAATCACTATTCACGAGAATAGACTATTCACAGGACTATTCACTTTGCAATCATATCTGTCAAAATTAATTTGTTTTTCAATGCCACCCAATGAGAAACAGATCACACAACGAGATATGTTGTTATTATTTACGACATAAGCCGACGGACCATTATTCTCTTCTAAGGGGGAGGTGGGGGTTGGGAATTTTCTGGGGTATGAATGTTTTTTCACTCATTTCGGGTGCCCATAATTTTTTTGGTGGGCAATACCTTGTGCAAGAATTTTTTGGACATAAAAAAAATCAAAGTAATGATAGTAGAAGCACTTGCACGATTTTTTTTTTTCAGTTTTTGCTGTGCGGGATTTTTTTCTTTTTGGAAATTGTCCAGCTCCCCCACCCCCCTAAGAAAAAAATAATGATCCATTCCTAAAAAACACTCGAGGAAACATACACTGCTCTAGTTGTTTGGAATCAGGCTCAACAAATGACCACATCAAGACCAAAAAAGGGCATAAGATAATTTTAATTTCCACTAGGGGTTAAAACGTCAGAACTGAAGTCTCTTCATCTGAGTTGATAGTGAACGAAAAAAATTCTCAGAAAAGCAACAAGATAAAGTAATGTTTTATTTAATAACGCACGGTATGAAGAGCTAGTAAAGTGGCACAAAACGACCAGAGAAAAGCGATTCCAAACGCTAATGATTGCACTCGCTAATACACAAAAAAAGGTTGGCAGGCTACATCCGACCAAACTGTGTATAAATAATGTAAGTGTCTATATGTAATGGCACAACAAAATTTGTTAGTATCAGTTCATTGCGATCTTTGTTTGGCGACGTCTTCGACTCGATACCGTTGCGTTTCCAACATGATTTTGCAAAACAAAAGCATCTGTTTCTAGTTTGTCAGTGAAATTACATTTACATAACAAGTACAATGCAGCTTAAAAACATCAACTTACCGAAACATAACAATAAAAATGTTAAAACCTGGCCCGCTTTCCAGGGAAATAAGTCGCACGTCGGAGATCGATCATTTAATTTTGAAGTCAGAAGTCAGAAGTCAGAAGTCGAAGTCGGAAGTCGGAAGTCGGAAGTCGGAAGCCGGACGTCGGAAGTCGGAAGTCGGACTTCGAACGTCGTAAGTCGGAACTCGGAAGTCGGAGGTCGGAAGTCAGAAGTCGGAAGTCGGAAGTCGGAACTCAGAAGTCGGAATTCAGAAGTCCGAAGTCGGAACTCAGAAGTCCCAAGACGGAACTCAGAAGTCCCAAGACGGAACTCAGGAGTTGGAAGTCAGAAGTCAGAAGTCAGAAGTCGGAAGTCGGAAGTCCCTCCTCGGCTTTCGTAGTAATGACATCAAATACAAAACAACCCCAACAGTCTGGGTTAGCTTAGAATCGCAATAAATGTTATTTTTCTTTAAGAGCAAATGTGGGAGGCGCCGTGGCCCAGTGGTGAGTGTGCTGGACTCTGAATCCAGCAGTCTGGGTTCTAGCCCTTGCCAGGGTCTTAATGTTATGTTCTTGGGCAAGACACTACTCTCACAGTGCCTTTCTCCACCCAGGTGTATAAATAGGTACCGGCGAATTTCATGCTGGAGGGTGAACCAACGATGGACTAGTTTCCCATCCAGAGGTAGGGGGGAGGGGGAACAGAAATACTTCCAGTCGCTTGAAGCTAAATTTCCTTTTCTGCCAACAAATAATGCTTCAAAAACACTTAAAATAGCAATGTAATGTTTTTTCATAACCAGGTCTGGAGTTTGATGCTCAGTGCCAAAACGTAAACGAAATCTCACAAATGTCGATAGCAATGTTTTAGAACAATAAAGTTCAAATTTGTGAACAAATACTTTGATCCTCCCTTCAGCGAAAATAAAGATTTTACACCTTATTAATTCAGTAAAAAGAACACAGTCTAGGGTTTGTCCAAACTAATATCAGATTTTAGTCTACCGAGGACGATGCTAGCAAAGTGTTTACATCGAGAACATCAGTTGTTAGTGAAACATTTGCACAGTGATTGATGATATTCTGTGTTTGAATTCCCGATTAGCGCAAATAGGTGTGATTCAAAATGGGTTTTGCACGTTTTGTCAGGTCTCCCCTGTCAGTGTGCTTATTCTTTACCTTTTTGAAGTTACTTAGAAAATTACTGGTTAAGAATAACTTAAAACCAAAGGACACTTGAATATTAAACTATCATATATGGAATACTAGATGAGAAATTATATTGCATTAGAACTTCCTCAATATAGAGTAATTCAGTAATTGTATTTTTTGCAAGTAATGTAAATATTGAAAGTAAGTAGAGAATTTTATTGTTAGCAGTGCAAGTAACCCATATATTAAGTAAGTAATGTAAGTATTGTTCTGGAAGTAGAGTACTGTAATGTCAGTGGAGTAAGAGACCTGTATTCTAAGTAATGTAAGTAATTATGCGGATCGCAAATAAAAAACAATCGAAATAAAAAAGTGTTTCTATGTATCGTTTTAACTTCGTGCTTTTGTTTTCGTTACCTTTTTCGCCGTTACTTATTTCTGCGTAATATCCTTTCACTTTTTACACAAGCACATCAAACCTAGCGTGCCAACTACACCTTTAGGCATGATTCTTTTTTGCTTGTTATGTGCCAAGCAAAACTCGCGTTATTTCGTTTTGTTCTTCTCTAGAAATTCAGGAAGTGAGTACGGGGTTCGCGACGAGAAACAATCCTAGTTGGTTTATCGACAGAAATAAGAAACAATACCCTGATGGAGGCAAAAAGAGCCATTATTACATGGCTGGCTCCATGAGCACCGAGGTAAAAAGAACCAAATCCGGCGCAGGGATTGGCTAACCAAGCAGACAGATGACACCATCTTGTGCGCACTGAATTACCCGCTGTGTCACGCAGGAAAATGCTGTTCTTTACGCTATCTAAGAATATCTTTTATTAAGGAAGTGTGTCCCTTCATGGCAGCTCGATATCATTTAATAACGTCGAAGACGTCTCGATCCATAAACAAGAAAAAAGATCTTGGCTGTTAACCAGCGATCTCGGCCTCACGATTGGTCAGCAACCCATAATTATTGAGTCCAAATTCCTTTCGAAACTATGTTACCATCTTATGCCGTTAGTCTCCTTCACAGTCGTCATTTGTGTCGTGCAGACTCCTAACATAGCACACGGCTTTTTTTTGAGTTTACAAGGCGCTATCCACGTACAAGAAACTGCTCGAACGTTTGCTGGATTGTTAAAATATTTCTCCCCACATATCTATCGCAAGACTCATGTTTGGTTAGAAACGAAGCGGAAATTAACATTTCAAGGTTCGTAAGCAGGATCTACATTTTCGGGTTTGAACCAAATAAAAACACCTTTTTGTAGCAGGTAATGCCATACAACACAAGACGTTGTTAAATGCTGGATTTCACCGTTAATATATCACAGTTTGATATTTCTTGGGGAAACCCAAAACTATTCGTTTAATAATGGCTGACTGTTAGGATCGAGACACGTCGGTCAACGGCCCATTTGGCAACTCGCTCATATTTTGCCCAAAGATACCCTTAGGTGACCTAATTCTAAAAATCATATTTAAAGGTTCCAGCGAATTTTTATTTTTCAGAAATTCGCAAAAATTTGAAAGCGCGGTCAAAGTGCGGTTTTTGGTGTAATAAAATGACCGAAATAAGGTGCGAGGACGAAGCGCTGCTTAAGTCTTAAAATAATTTCAATTGACTTCAAACTTCACACAAATGTGGAACAACCACTCTAATTTATTCCTCGTTTTAAACTAATCTCAGAGATGTCGATATAGTGGTTTTCTGAATCATTTTAAAAACACCTATGAAGCGTGTGAAAAATAACGGCAAAATATAGGTCATGTTTAACAGCATCAAAATGCATCTGGTACCTCACGTTCCGATTACTTTACTTTACAGCCTTAAAATATCATTATTAAACATATACCATGCCAAGTTTCATGCTTGAACTCGCAGTATTTCCCTTTGAGAAAAACGAAAATCTATGTCAATGTGTTGGGCGCAAATAACACAATAATTATACACGAACAAGAGACAAATCAATTTCAACGGCGAAAGTAAAAGGCTGTCATTGATTAAAATCCCGTCAATTCACTGCTATCAGTAGAAACATAATGTCCACTACATAAAAACTGTTTTTAGACGCTTTCGGAACATTGCGCGTTAACTTTGTTTGATTTCCTGTCCGCCGTCATGTCTAGTTTGCCATCGCGTGTATTTCCTTAATGTTAACAACACTGTGAATGTTTGTCATAACAAACGCAAGAGATTTTCTGGGACCTTAATGTTTTCGATTCACCAAAACGCTTTAGTTCGTTAAGACACAATAATGGTTCAACTTGGAATGCTGTTTAGCCTTAAGGACGTTAAAGGATTGTAAATTAATCGAGTTGAAATATCTTGAAGCAAATTAAAATCGCGCCCTTATTCTAATTTGGTAAACAGCCGATCTCCGTTCAAGTTCAAGAAGTCGAGAGGTTAATCCGGCAATGTATCACCGGTGCAACAACAAAATCAAACCGAGGTCATCAAAAGCGTAAGTTTAAAAGTGTAGTGGCAAGTTTCAAATAAATTTCGCCTATATAAATTGGAAACAAGAAGTGAAACGGTCTGACCCGAAACAAATAAACAAAATATTAATACGACTCATTTAATCCGAAAATGTTACAGAAAACATACCTAAAAGCCGTCGATTCCCCTCAATACCACTCCCAGATGAAGCTATTTGCCGCAAAAAGGTCGCTGGGGAGACAATGGCTTAAAGGATTATGACACCTTGTCGGTTTATTAACTCTTATTAAAAAATCTCTTTTTCTCAATAGCTCGCGCGCGTTTTAAGAGCCAGTTCCTGTAAATACCGAGAATGAGATGACAGTCGCGAAATCTTCGATTTCTTCATATTTTACCCAAATAACCTCTATAGTGAGTTGTTTTCGAAAATACCATTCAGAGGTCCTGAAGCGCTTTAGTTTTTTCGAAATCGAGGAAAGTTGGAAAATCGCCATTTTAGCTGCCTGACGCCGCCGAAAATGGCCGAAAATTGTGCATTTTCTTTTCGCTCGTACAGATCAACGCGATGATATCTACCAATATACTTTCGGTAGCTCATAGAGCATGTCTTGCTGCTTCTAAAGCATTAATTTGATTAGTAAAAGCTCCAAGTTTAATAATATTTTAGGCCGATAAAAGTACCTTCATCGAAGCTCGTGAGCGAAATGGCTAATTTTAGCTAATTTCAACACCATCAAAAGCCCACTGGTACATTGAATTTGAAGTCGAAACTAAAATTTTCTGAAAGCCCATACTCTATATTATGTTGCGTGAAAGTCTCTTCCGCGGCCCGAAAAAACTAACCCGTCGAGAGACATAAACGTGTGGTACATTTTTGTAAATTCGTCATTCGCGAAACCAACATGGAACTTGGCCAGCTACCTTCATCAAGAACAAAAATAAGCGAATGGAAACCTTTTTCGTCAATAAGGATACTTGTAATCTGTTTTTTTTTTTCCTTTTAGATTGACCACATGATTAACTTTTGCAAACATTTGCAGTTAAATCAAAGTAGACGCTGCTTTTGGTACATTTTAATGTCATGCAAATATATTTCGATTTATATTTCGATCGCCGGCACGTGCATATCGCGCGAACCTGATTTTCCTTCCGCCTTCTGTATGTTTTTTTTTTTAAGGTTACAACTGTAGCACACATTATTCGTTCAACATCGGCAGTTTTAACTTTTGTGGAAAACCCATGGCCACAACCAAACTTGACTTCAAGTAAAAAAAAACATTTTGAAACGTGAAGTTTGAGTAAACAATCGATTACAGTTGCATCCGTCATGTTTGGCGTAAATATTCGAACACAACCATTTCATGTAAACAGGTACACTCTACTTTAAAAACAACCGTCTCATCGCAGCATTTCTTGAAATCCTGGTCTGAGACCAGGTAATGCCGATAAAAAAGCACGAGCAGTTGACGAAACTTCATGATCAACTGTCGAAACGTTGTACTTGTGGAATAAGTACGATGATTCAAGCTTCGTATTTCTTACCCGTGTGCTTGCAATTCTTACGGATACAGTTCCCCTGTCTTTTACCACCAGATTTATAGATGAATCGTTCGTTTCCTATCACTTAATATGGCACATACCTCTGAATAAAACACATACTGTGACATCATTTTTCTTGGAGCGTTCCAACAGGCATCCGCCAATTGCAAAATGTAAGCAGCAAGACAGAAAACTACAAAGGCTTCTTCGTCAATCGCACTACGCTGTCCAGATTTCTTTCTTACAAAGTTTCCAGACTTCGGTTTTTTTTAAAAATTGCAAGACTTCGCCGTTCTGTTGGCCAGTCCGAATAACTGTTCTGGCCTTAGTTGAGTAAGTACTTGACTTTGTTTGGTGGTCCCAGTTTGGACAATTAGGCAAATGTGGATTGCGTGACAATCGGCCCCTGTACCAAACAAGTCGATATCTGACGTTTTGAAAAGTGAGTGAAGGTGGCGACGTGGACCTCGAGGGGAGGGAGACACCCATATAAGAAGGACGGGGGTGCTCCTAAAAAATTTTGATCCCCTAAGATGCCCTAAGAGGTACCAAGATCCTGTTTTTTCTCCTCTAAAAGATACCATTTCTTACATAACACATTATCTCCCTGCGTCATATTTTTTTCGGCTCAATACCCTAAAAGGCATCGCAAAAGTTCCCGCTTTGGACCTTTTGAGGCTGAACACCCTGAGGGCTACCAAAACCTCACTTTTTAAGCCCTAAAAAGTACGACGAGCTCCCCCGCCCCGGGGGGGGGGGGGGCGTGGACAGGGAATCCAAACTGCGCCTTGCTCGCCTCGTGTAGGCAGGGTGTTTTCTCTCTGTCTGGTTGAAAAAATGGAAACTACAGTCGATCCTGCACAACCATCTCTCCACAAAGGACCACCTCTCTGCAACGGCCACTTTTTTTCATTCCGGCGGACCGTCACTCTTATTTTAATCTCTCTAGAACGGCCACCTCTCGACAACAGCAACAGCCACTAAAACACGTCCCAACTGCCAAAAAAACCTCTTCACAACGGCCAGTTAATCAACAACTGACGAACGCTGTCTATAAAACCCCATTTTTTATTGGACATGGTCACGAAACTTGATCCATGCCGCAGGTCTTTGGTCTCTATTTCTCTTTGGTTTCTGTCTTATTGATCATATATTTTGATAGTGTTAGGAATTCACAGTTTACACTAAGCCTTTTTTAAGATAAAAATGTTGAAACCCAAGAGAATATCGGTTTCATATTTCACCCCTACTGATACCGCTCCATAACGGCGACTTTCCTCTGTCCCCAAAGTGGCCGTTGTAGAAAGTTTCGACTTTATTACCATTAATAAAAAAACACACCCTTCCTATTGAACTTTAAAATACAGGTATATTGCGCCAGGTTTTTGGTGTAGAAATGCACCAGGGACATGACTGGGATGGAAAAAGAAGGCCTAGGAGGCACTAGTCTTAAATGGGTACGTGTTGAGAATTTACGTACATATTCACTCCTGTTACCGGTTCTTTTTTAAACCTATATAAACTATACAGTCGAACGTCCACTAACGGTCACCTCTCCACAGTGAACTCATCTCTCTACAACAGACACAGTATTTTTTGTCCCGGTAGACAGTCCATACATTCGCTCTTATTTTTGCCTCTGAAATGCGCAAAATAAGGCTACAATACATAATGCCTAACTATTTTATACCGCCTAATTATTGATGGGAAGTTCGCTAGGTCAATAATTGTGAATTCTCAAGGTAAAATATAGGAAAATTTTAGCTCTTCTGAGTGTCCGATTTTTGGAAAGCGCCCATATTATTGTCTATATAATTTAGCAGAGAGCAACAGGAGTGAATACGTATGTAAACTCACACCGCGTATCTCAGATCTGATGCCCTCTAGGCCTCCTTTGTCCTTTTTGTATTCCAGCCCTATCACCGGTGCATTTCTATTCAAAAAGTACGAGCGACAAACATGTATTTTAAAGGTAAAGAGGAAAGGTGTTTGCACAACTTTTGTGAACGCGGTAATACTTTCTATTACTCTACGTAGACATGCCATGATAGCAGGACCCGCGCACGGCTCTGTCAGTTCGTCGAGTTCTGTCCTCTTGCAGAATTAAACAACACCCCCTTCCCCCTACATCCTTCAGTTTCGTTCAAAAGTGTTTATTTAGGCTGACAGTGCGAACCACGTTATTTGCACGAGCAAACGGTTTCACTCGCCGCCATCTTCATCCACTTTGGACACTTTGCAAGTGGCCGTTTGTCACGCAATCCACATTTGCCATATGGTCTGAACTGGAACCACCAAACAAAGTCAAGAACTTACTCAGCTAACACCATGACAATTACTCGGACTGGCCAACAGAACGGCGAAGTCTTGGAATTTAAAAAAAAAAACCGAAGTCTGGAAACTTTGTAAGAAAGAAATCTGGACAGCGTAGTGCGATTGACGAAGAAGCCTCTGTGGTTTTATCAGTAGGGGTGGCGAATGGTAAAATCCGAGACTTACCGAGACGCCGAGACCGTTGTTTAAAAATTCGAGACCGAGACCTAAACGTTCTCGGAAAATCCGAGCCCGAGACCTTAATTATGCAAAACTCTGAGCCCGAGACGTGAGATTCGTGGGCTCTTGGTCGCTTGAAACTGCATCTCATTTAGGGAACTGGTCAAAACCATTATACAATCAATAACTCGTAGTTTACCTTATTACATGAAACTTTCGCGACACGCTAATTTCGCGAATTTCGCGATTTAAAAAAAATCGCGAAATTTAAGTGACACGAAAATTAAATGTCGCGAAATTAACATGACGCGAAAATTAAGTGACTCACATTAAATCAATAATTAAATTGCGACTTTATTACCACTACACACGTTTATAACAATCATTTTGAACTATTCTGTGGTAATGTTCTGGTCCTCTTCATCACTACTTCTTTCCACCTCCACTCCAGGTAGCACCTCTTTTGTACAATCCTCAAACTGTCCATTTACTGGCTCCTTGTAGTGCTGTTCCACTAGTTGCTTAAACCTTTCAATTGCTTCAACGTTCTTGTTAGAGGCCTCCATTCTTACTGTCGCCCCTGGAAAAGAAGTGCTACCGCCTGTTGATCCGTTTCAAGACATTTACGCAAACAGTTAAACAGCATTAGTCGTGAAACTAAACGGCAACATTTTCTCTTTGGAGTCTGCAGAAAGGAATTTTTAATGTACATGGATAATGAGGTCAACTGACCACTAAAAACGTGACTTGAATATTCAAGTATGAACTACAAACCGTGCCTTGTAGACACTGTGAGAACATCTTTCTTTTTACTGTTTACTTAATCAGTTGCGTTTTTGTTTATTTGGACATTGTTGATTAAGTTGTTTGATCAAATTCAGGGACATGTTAAATAACATTGACAAAGAAATAAGTGTCTCACTCAACGCGAAATTAAAGTGAGTCAAAATGAAAAATTTTCGCAAAATCGCGAAATTAAGGTGTCGCGAAATATGCGAACCTCAAAATCGCGAAATTAACGTGTCGCGAAAATTTACCAAAATAGCAGTCACAGATAAACGTCAACTATTTAGTTATGTATTAACATTTCGACCTTTTTACGGCCTATCACGACCCGACTTTCAGCTACTTTCGAGGTCATGCGGTGTCATCAACTTCCGGTCAGCTAGCTTCAAACATCTCATAGCTTCTCATCGGCGATCATCCGTTAGTCTCTCGAGCTTACTACGCAATCTAACTTCAGCTACTAAATATTGTTTGACCTTCCGTACTGGTTGATATAACACGTTATGGACGAGGAGAGAGTGGAGGAAAAGAAACGGCGAAAACGCAAATGTAAGTAAATCGTTAACTTTGTAATTATTCATACATGATTATTCATGAAGACGCCCGGGCTTATTATTCTCGTGTCTCCAGAAAAAAAGATGTATCTTGACTAGCTCTTGCTATTTGTAAGCATCGATTAAGGAGGTCTACATATGCATTTGCTTGTGTGTTTGAAAGGCTTTTACTCTAAAACTGTATTAGCTTGTATTTTAACCGCGCAATGAAAGACTAATGAAGCATCATAGTGACCGGCTGTCATGGCATGAACAAATTCGCCGACAAATTATTTTCTAGCACAGGCCACCTGTGTGAGTAACCTAGTAAAACGATAATTTCGACCGCGAAATGGATAAAAACCTAGGCTCAATACTGGAACAAGTTTGACTAGTGTTTGTAAGCTCTTGTAGACGAGCAGGCAGCACCACTGAAAATAAGCAGATGGCTGCGAAAAAACTGCATCGTTTGTTCAACCGACAGGTCTATGTGCTGAGGGAAGCTCGCCGTATGTAAAATGTGGTATAAAAGTAAAGTACTTCACGTGTCAAGTGGCTGAACATGTAAGGACGAGGAGTTCGACGCATGTTAACCCCTACTGAGCATTTTGTAAAGTTCTGGCAGGCACCCATTTATACTCCTGGGTAGACAGAGGCACTGGGAAAGGGGCGATCTGCACCGTTTACAAGGTTCTTTATAATTGGCCAAACGAAACAATACAAAAATTGACAACAGGTTAACAACACAAACAATACCCCTAGCCCAAAGAACAAAAGAGTTGCAGATTAACAAGAATGAATCAAAATAGAGGTTCTAAAGAGGTGCAGGTCAACTGCTGTGAAAGTAAAGTGTTTAGCTTGCTCTAGAAGGCGACACGGCGCACGACTCACGAATGTGAAGAAACTTACCACAAAGGACGAGGAGAACAAAACGTTGGATTACCAAACACATCGTGAGAACACTACGTAAGGTAAGTAAAGTAAATTAAAGTAAGCATGCAGTTCGTCGTTTTCTTTAAGACGTCTTATTTAGAGGTTATATCTACATTTGTATTTTCTGCGACCTCCAGAAGTTCTCCAGGTGACATAGTGCTCCTTTATTGCAAAGACCATTACAGTAAAATATTGTGTTTGTTTTGCGAAACGGTATTCTAAAATAGCTAAGAATACACCGTCTGAGACACGCCGGTATATTCCAGACTACAATCGCACGTCCTTATGCTAACCACTTATAGAATCTAAATCGAGTTACTTGAATTCTTTGACTTAACTGGCTAAAAACACAGTCCACCGACCATGTTTTCGTGCGATTTCAACATCAAAGCGTGCTCATGGTTATTGTCAGCGAAAACCTGATCAAATGAGTATGCGCGCGGGCTGAGTGAGTAAAATAAGAGAAGCAAAGGTAAAGAAAAGTAAAAGTTCCGTATTTGCCGCCGTTTGTGTAAACGCCATGCTTAATCTCAGCAACACTGACTCTGCTCGCCCAACGCGATACCTCCCCGGAGAACCTCTGCTAAAAAAGCAAATCCGAGACTCCGAGACCCTGCGAAAAAAATTCGAGACTGCGAGACCGAAAGAAACACATGAAAAACGAGACTTTGTGACTCGTCAGAAAAGCTTCCGAGATTTCGAGATCAGGTCAAAAATTTCCGAGATCCACGATTTTCTGTGTACCATTCGCCACCCCTATCAGTCTTGCTGCTTACGTTTTGTAAGTGGCCGCGGACGACTGTTGGAACACCCCAAGAAAAGTGATGTCACAGTATGTGTTTTATTCAGAGGTATGTACTATATTAGCTAAAGAAACAAACGATTCATTTATAAATCTGGTGGTAACAGACAGGTGCAATTGTATCCATAAGAATTGCAAGCACACGGGTAAGAAATACAAAGCTTGAATCATCTTGCTTATTCCACAAGTACAACGTTTCGACAGTTGATCATGACGTTTCGTCAACTGCTCGCGCTTTGTTATCGGCATTACCTGGTCTCAGACCAGGATTTCAAGAAATGCTGCGATGAGACGGTTGTTTTTAAAGTAAAGTGTACCTGTTTACATGAAATTTTCGAATATTTACGCCAAACATGATGGATGCAACTGTAACCGATTGTTTACTCAAACTTCACGTTTCAAAATTTTTATTTTTACTTAAAGACAAGCTCGGCTGTGGCCATGGGTGTTCCACAAAAGTTAAAACTGCCGATGTTGAACGAATAATGTGTGCTACAGTTGTAACCTTCAAAAAGAAACATACAGTAGGCGGAGGGAAAATCAGTTTCGGGCGATATGCACGTGCCGGTGATCGAAATAAATTTGCATAACATTAAAATGTACCAAAAGCAGCGTCTATTTTGATTTAACTGCAAATGTTTGCAAAAATTAATCATGTGGTCAATCTAAAAGGAAAAAAGAAACAGATTACAAGTATCCTTATTGACGAAAAAGGTTTCCATTCGCTTATTTTTGTTCTTGATGAAGGTAGCTGGCCAAGTTCTATGTTGGTTTCGCGAATGACAAATTTACAAAAATGTACCACACGTTTATGTCTCACCTAAGGGTATCTTTGGGCAAAATATGAGCGAGTTGCCAAATGGGTCGTTGACCGGCGTTTCTCGATCCTTACAGTCAGCCATTCTTACGTCTCCAAGCAATGACGAGTAACAGTACACTGATAGAGGTGTTTGGTCATATCGTGTTCAGTTTTACACGAGGAGTCACAGAGCACTACAACCCACAAGAACCTGAATACACGGCACAGTCTTTTGGCTACGATCTTCTACAAAGCACAGGTCGAGAATGGTATTATCATCCTGTTGATGAGCTTATTTATCAGGAGTACAGCGATAGAGAAGCCACAAGCTCGGACTATCTAGCGACCAATCACCCAGATATAACGGTTATAAACGCGTGTTCAACAGAGGAAAACGAAGAAACACAGGAAGATCAGCAAGATGAAGATAGAGCAATGGCTTGGAAGCGACTCAGACCATCCGCTCTCCGAACGGTTTGTAAATCAATGTACATTGGAGCTTTGATTTCACTACTAACGGCCATCACCATAGGCTCAGTAGATATGTTGATCTTATATTTGTGCAATAAAACTATAAACAACTGTGAATTTCATCCAAAGAAGTCCAGTCCATTAAATGTACAATGGATGAGATCAATTTCGACTGTGATCAGTTATTCTATTTTACACTTTTCGTCCGTTGTCATTGTGCTATTTCTTTTTCGTCCATATCAGTTCATGGGCGTGAAAAGGAAAGTCATCACCAACATGGCGGCTCCATACTGGTCTCTGTAAATTTGTGCAAAATATTTCGACGAATATCTGAGCTTGGGAAAACGCACAGATTTAAAAATTAGAGGAGTGTCGTCTTTATTTATCTCCTATAACATCACAATTTCTTGATTTTATCCACTAACTGGTTTTTGAATAATTTTTTTATTGTGTCAGGATTGCGTGAGAGTGCAAGCAAAGAACTGTTTTGCTAGGGTCAACATACATTAGTTTCATTCAGCTTCAATTCACTCTTGTAAAGACACATAACGCTGTTACAAGAAAATAACGAGAGAATATCGTTTAGTTCGAGATTTATCTTTATTATAATTTACGAAGTTTCTCAGAGCGTTTTACTTAGTTGTACTCGAAGAGATGCATTCGTAAACAAATCCTCTAACCTTTCTGCTCTTGTTGCTCACACGTTCTTGAGTTCGTGCTGGGATTCTGCTTGGTTCACGATCACGTCTAAAAATACGATGACGCCTCTGAAGATGCTTTTTATCAAGTTGAAGAGTTGAGAGCCCTGGTTGATGGCTCCTTTAGTATAACATGATTCTTGATAAATTCACTCAAAATGTTCGCTCGTAAATTGATCTCTCGTAAGGCTTGCAGACCGACCCGTTCCGAAAACGCTTAACGTCCTTTAGTGTTCGTCTACCTCGAACGGTGTGTTCGTTTGTATGTGATTTCATCGCCCTAGAAATCAAGGAATCCGTGCTAACTTTTCACGACGACAACTTCTGTAGATTCCATGAGCTTTACGCATGCGCAGGTGACGCATGCGCTTTAACGCCCAGACGGCGATTTGTGACTGAAAGTGGAAAAAACAGGCGAAAAAAACGGAGCCGAAATTTAAACCCAGGCCACACTGTCTGGGTAATAATCTGTTTTCAAGTTAAAATTAATTAAATGTATTTAAACAAAAGTTTCTCCATATTATTGCTTTTCTTTCCTTACTTTTTCCCCTTTATTCATTTATGCGTAATACTCTTTCACTTTTAACACATAAGTACACAACCTCTAGCGTGCCAACTATGCCTTTTAGTTCGATCCTGTTTAACTTGCTATGTGCAAAGCAGGGTTCCAGTGAATACGGGGCTCGAGAGGGTAAACAATCCTAAGAAAAAAAGCCCGAGTGTTCTGCGGCATTTTGTAATAACTACGCATTTTGTAATACCTTACGCATTTTGTAATAAAAGTTGCAGCATTTTGTAATTACCTGCAGTATTTTGTATTAAATGCAAACGACGCATTTTGTAATAAGAGCTGCAGCATTTTGTAATAAACGTCAGTCTACGCAATTTGTAATAACGTGGTGATGCAAATTGTAATAAGTCTCTTCACACGATAATTTCACCAAGCATACAGATTGGCTGGATTCCCTTCAACACCAAACCTGATGGAAAATCAGTTATTATATTATTGCAGGATTTTTTAAACTGAATATGAGTACAGTATCTGCATGGGTATTTGTACAGTAGATGCACGCGATTTTTTAGATAAGTTCTTTTTTCTCACTTTTGTCCGAGTCTTGGAATCAAGTTAGGTTCACGAAAAAGAAAGTAATAAAACGTCAACATTTGCGTGACAATGGGTGGAACTATTTCACCTGGTGGTATTCCATTCTCCATTATGAAGATTTAGGAAATTTTTAAGGAATTGAGAATTTTATTTTCCAAAATTTATACACCTCTCAGACTAAAATTATACCACATGCTTATTGAAAATATAGATTTACATAGAAGTATGTGGGTTGTTTAGCTCCCAATATCTGCTAAAAAAGAGCACTTGACAAACTATATTAAACCAGTGTTGAAGGGAATCCAGCCAATCTGTATGCTTGGTGAAATTATCGTGTGAAGAGACTTATTACAATTTGCGTCACCACGTTATTACAAATTGCGTAGACTAACGTTCATTACAAAATGCTGCAACACTTATTACAAAATGCGTCGTTTGCATTTAATAAAAAATACTGCAGGCAATTACAAAATGCTGCAACTTTTATTACAAAATGCGTAAGGTATTACAAAATGCGTAGTTATTACAAAATGCCGCAGAACACCCGAGTGGCAGCAGTTTCGTTGATTCAGTTTAGAGCCCATTAACCTGCCCAATATCAAAACATCGATTTTCCTTACTGATAGCCATATATTTCTTGTAACATTATTTCTGAGAATTAAGTGATTAATCAAGACGTTATCGCAGCTTATGATTACGTGCCCGCTTGACAATATATTGATGTTGTCAGGAGAATTTAGATTATGATAAATCTTGGAAAGTTAAAACTTGTAGCAGTAAAAGACTGTTGGAAAGTGAAATTCTCCCACCTTTGCTTTCTTTCAAACGCGCTGACAGCGAGTCCCTATCACATGACCAATAACAGAGCTATACATGAACTACGATTGCTAGAACATTTCTTTGCACCTGTAGAAAGTGAAAACGTAACAAATTAACGGATAATTAAGCTTATTTAGTTATTCTGACATCATCAAATGATTTTTCGGCTTCCCTTTCACATCTTGAGACAGAGCAGAAACGTTAGTGTACGCACGTGACTGGATAATTGGTTTCGGAGATGGTCTACAGGTAGATGGTGAGCTAAACGTGAGCAAAGACTGTATTCATGATTTATCAACACAAATAAGTAGCAGCACTCTGAGAGAGGAAATAAAAAGCATTATTACATGGCTAGGTCCGAGAGCGCGTAGGAAAAACCAAAGCCTGCGCTGTGATTGGCTAACCAAGTGGGTAAGATAAGGCTATCTTGACGGCTCGAGATTAGCTGCTGCGATACCCAAGAAATATGTGTTCTTTAAGCCAAGCAATAAAGCAATAAATGCATTATTGACAAAACTTTTACGGTCAAGATGGCTGGATATTAACCATGATCATTTTTAACGTGTTTAAGGACATCAACTGCGTCTTGCTCCTTAAACACGAAAAAAAGAGCCTGACCAATATCCAGCCATCTTGACGTCGCGCTTGGTCAAAAACCCACATTTATTGATTACAAATTCCCCTCGAAACTATGTTATCAGTTTTAAGAAGAAATTGCGTTCTTGCTAAAAGTTAGTCTCTTTCGCAGTCGTTGATCACTTAGCTCGTGCAGACTCCTAAAATAACAGACGGCCTTAGCTAGCGTTTACAAGTCGCTATCGCCTCAAAAAAAACCGTGCTCAAACGTTTCCTGGATAGTGCAATATTTCTCACCTAGATTTCTAACGCAAGACTCATGTTTGGTTCGAAACAAAGTTGAAGTTAATATTCCAAGGTTCGTAAACAAGAAGATCTAAATTCTCGTGTTACAATTGATGAAAAAGACCTTTTTGCAGCACCCAATACCAAACACCACACGTTCATAAACTCTGGAACTCATCGTTAACATCACAGTTTAGTTTTTTTTTTTTTCAGGAAACCCAAAACTATTTGTTTCAATCTCCAAGCAATAATGAGTAGAAGTAGAGGTGATAGAGGTGTTTGGTCATATCGTGTTCAGTTTTACACGAGGAGTCACAGAGCACTACAACCCACAAGAACCTGAATACACGACAGAGTCTTTTGGCTACGATCCTCTACAAAGCACAGCTCGAGAATGGTATTATCATCCTGTTGACGAACTTATTTATCAAGAATACAGCGACAGAGAAGCCACAAGCTTGGACTATCTAGCGTCTAACCACCCAGATATAAGGGTTCTAAACGCGTGCTCACCAGAGGAAAACGAAGAAACACAGGAAGATCAACAAGATGAAAATAGAGCAATGGCTTGGAAGCGACTCAGACCATCCGCTCTCCGAACGGTTTGTAAATCAATGTACATTGGAGCTTTGATTTCACTACTAACGGCCATCATCATCGGTTCAGTATACCTGTTGATCTCATACTTATGTAATAAGACTATCAACAACTGTGAATTTCATCCAAAGAAGTCCATTCCATTAATTGTACAATGGATGAAATCAATTTCTCTTGTGATAAGTTACTCTATTTTACACTTTTCGTCCTTTGTGACCATGCTATTTCTTTTTCGTCCATATCAGTTAATGGGGGTGAAAAGGAAAGTCTTCTTGGTTTGCTGCTTTGGATATTGTTTGGAAACATTTTATATCATAACTCTACAAGCCCTGCGAATATCTCACTCTAAGCCATCTTCTTTACAACTTATTCCAGACAACGTTATCATTGTCATTAGTCTATGTTTGCAAGTTTATTTTGTTACGAATCACTTCTGTATATGGCGGCCAAGGAGAACTCACGTCAAGTTTTTTTTTCAAATGACAGCTTCCCCCATTTCTCTTGTAATTCTTGCAGTTTCTGTGGCTCAAATTATTTACCCAGCGTATAAAAAACATGGCAAAGATGGTAAACTTCTTATCGCTCTCTTCTCTCCTCTCATTGGAGTCCTTCTCAAAGTAATATCGCGAGTTTGTGTTCAGTGGTTATGCTCGAAATGTATTCATCCGGGATATTCCTACGTCTTACTAACACCGCTGTATAGTTGCTCGGCGGTTCTTTTTCGAGTTTTACAAGCGGATCTTGGCAGTTTACAATCTATTGCTGTTCTTGGAATAATTCACGGTGCGGCAGAAGTCATAGAACGAAGTACCATGGTTTTCATTGATCACATTTGTGTCGTGATTTGCAAAAGAACAACAGCTCCTTGGGGAGGTTTTCGTACTCCTCGCCGTGAGAGACTAATGGCTGACATCGCTATCATGAGCATGCTGTATGAATCAACTGCTATAGTGTCTGTTAACGGATTATTGTACCTGTATCAATATATACACTTAAAAGACGATTCCCTTTTAGAACTGCTACAGTCTTTTGCTATCACAACATTACTTCAGTTCAACTAGTGATCGAGTGGTTTTTCACCAGCGTCTCTCTGGCAATCGAGACTCGCTATCAGAATATAGCTGTCATGGCTGTTTGGCGAACACGATGGAAAAGACACTTTTTAATAGCAACAACAACTGCTGCTATAGTAGCGTTATGGAGTACCAAATACCTTCTACCAATTGTACACGATCGCTTTACCAAGTTCTCAAATCAGACTTGTAAAATGCCTTTTACTTGAAGTTAGCAAAACGCTCGAACAAACCTCAGTACAGCGCAGCATAATACAATACAATACAATACAATACAATACAATACATTTGAGTTAATTCTTATCTGAAACATGTGAATTTCATCTGACCACTTGAATGATGCCCAAATTAATTTTACGTTTTAAAAATTGCCTGCCTTAAATACGGGGAGCCCTTCCCCGATGAAACGTTTTATAGACATAACAAGGCAAAGAAAGAAATACTAAATTCCGCCATCATCAACTGAACATCAAGGCTCTAAAACAATGTAATGACAAATACAAAACAACCACAACAGTGTGGGTTAGTTTAAAATCGCAATAAATGTTATTTTTCTTTTCCGAGCAAATCTGGGACGCGCGGTGACCCAGTGGTGAGTGCGCTGGACTCTGAATCCAGCGGTCTGGGTTCTAGCCCTTGCCGGGGTCTTAATGTTGTGTTCTTGGGCAAGACACTACTGTTAAAGTGCCTTTCTCCACTCAGGTGTTTAAATAGGTACCGGCGAATTTCATGCTGGAGGGTGATCGAACGATGGACTAGTTTCCCATCCAGAGGTAGGGGGAGGGGGAACAGAAATACTTCCAGTCGCTTGAAGCTAAATTTCCTTTTTCGCATACAAAAATGCTTCAAAAACACTTAAAATAGCAAGGTAATGTTTCTTCATAACCAGGTCTGGAGTTTGATGCTCAGTGCCAAAACGTAAACGAAATCTCACAAATGTCGATAAAAATGTTTCAGAACAATAAAGTTCAAATTTGTCAACAAATACTTTGATCCTCCCTCCAGCAAAAATAAAGATTTTACACCTTATTAATCCAGTAAAAAGAACACAGTCCAGGGTTTGTCCAAACTAATATCAGATTTTAGTCTACCTAGGACGATGCTAGCAAAGTGTTCACATCGAGAACATCAGTTGGTAGTGAAACATTTGCAAAGTGATTGATGGTATCCTGTGTTTGAATTCCCGATTAGCGCTAATAGGTGTGATTCAAAATGAGTTTTGCAGGTTCTGTCAGGTCTCCCCTGTCACTGTGCTTATTCTTTATCTTTTTGATATTACTTAGAAAACTACTGGTTAAGAATAAATAAAAAACAAAGGACGCTTGAATATAAAACTATCATACTTGGAATATTAGATAAGAAATCTGACCCTATTATATTACGTTATAACTTCCTCAATATAGAGTAATTCAGTAATTGTATTTTTTGCAAGTAATAGAAGTATTTAAATGTAAGGAGAGTATTGTATTGTTAGCAGTGTAAGTAGCCCATATAGTAAGTAAGTATTCGTCTGTAAGTAGAGTATTGTACTGAATGCCAGTGGAGTAAGAGACCTGCATTCTAAGTAATGTAAGTAATTATGCGGAGCGCAATTAAAAAAAAATACAAATCAAAGAAGTGTTTAAATATATCGTTTAATCATAAAAATTACAATTTCCTCGATTTTGATGGTTAAAAAACTCCTATTTTCCACTAATTCACTAGCCAAGTTGTTATCGATTAGTTTGTTATTGGACAGTTTGTTATCGGACAGTTCAATGAGCCAATCACATTCAAAGTTGTACTTAAAATCAACCAATCACATTCAAAGTTGTAGTTACGTGCGTACGTGCGCGCGCGCTTGCTTTTGTGGTTTTGACGCCTAATTGCCAGTAGGAGGCGCGGTGGTCTTAGAATGTTTACTTCTCCTTTGTAGGTATTTTGATGCAAATTTTCCCTTTCTTTCATAACTTGGCTATTCTTCTTTTCTCGGAAATTGTAATTTTTGTGATTAATTGGTAATGAGACTTCGTGTCGTCCAATTCGGTCTGTAATCATACTCGTGATGAACAAATCGGACTCCCGCTGCGCGGTCATCTGATTTTGTTATCACTCTTATGATACCAGACCGAGTTGAACTCTACTCAGTCGTATTACCATTATTTAACTTCCGGCTTTTTTTTCCATTAGCTTTTCGCCGTTACTTATTTCTGCGTAATATCCTTTCACTTTTTACACAAAACCTATAAAGCCAATTACACCTTTAGGCATGATTCTTTTTTGCTTGATATGTGCAAAGCAAAGCTCCCGTTGTTTCGTTTTGTTCTTCCCTAGAACTTTAGGAAGTGAGTACGGGGTTCGCGAAGAGAAACAATCCTAGTTGGTTTATCGACAGAAGTAAGAAGCAATACCCTGATGGAGGTAAAAAAAACATTTTTAAATGGCTGGCTCCACGAGCACCGAGGTAAAAAGAACCAAATCCGGCGCAGTGATTGGCTAACCAAGCAGACAGATGACACCATCTTGTGCGCACTGAATTACCCGCTGTGTACCGCAAGAAAATGCTGTTCTTCATGCTATCTAATAAATCTTTTATTAAGGAAGTGTGTCCCTTCATGGCAGCTCGATATTCAGTATTTAATAACGTCGAAGGCGTCTCGATCCATAAACAAGAAAAAAACAGATCTTGGCCGTTATCCAGCCATCTCGGCCCCACGATTGGTCAGCAACCCATAATTATTGAGTCCAAATTCCTTTCGAAACTATGTTACCATCTTATGCCTTAGTCTCCTTCGCAGTCGTTTTTTGTGTCGTGCAGACTCCTAACATAGTACACCGCTTTAGTTTCCGTTCATAAGGCGATATTCAGGAACAAAAAACCGCTCAAACGTTTGCTGGATTGTAAAAAAATATTTCTCGCCTACATATGTATCGCAAGACTAGGGCTTGGTTAGAAACAAAGCGGAAATCAACATTTCAAGGTTCGTAAGCAGGATCTTTATTTCCGTGTTAAAACCAATTAAAAACACCTTTCTGGAGCAGATAATGCCATACAACACAAGACGTTGTTAAAAGCTGGAACTCATCGTTAATATCACAGTTTGATATTTCTTGAGGAAACCTCAAACTATTCGTTTAGGTCTCCAAGCAATAATGAGTAGCAGTACACTGATGGAGGTGTTTGGTCATATCGTGTTCAGTTTTACACGAGGAGTCACAGAGCACTACAACCCACAAGAACCTGAATACACGGCACAGTCTTTTGGCTACGATCCTCTACAAAGCACAGCTCGAGAATGGTATTATCATCCTGTTGACGAGCTTATCTATCAGGAGTACAGCGACAGAGAAGCCACAAGCTCGGACTATCTAGGGACAAACCACCCAGATATAAGGGTTATAAACGCGTGTTCAACAGAGGAAAACGAAGAAACACAGGAAGATCAACAAGATGAAAATAGAGCAATGGCTTGGAAGCGACTCAGACCATCCGCTCTCCGTACAGTTTGTAAATCAATGTACATTGGAGCTTTGATTTCACTACTAACGGCCATCATCATAGGCTCAGTAGATATGTTGATCTTATATTTGTGCAATAAAACTATAAACAACTGTGAATTTCATCCAACGAAGTCCATTCCATTAAATGTACAATGGATGAGATCAGTTTCGACTGTGATCAGTTATTCTATTTTACACTTTTCGTCCATTATCATTGTGCTATTTCTTTTTCGTCCATATCAGTTCATGGGCGTGAAAAGGAAATTAATGTCGGTTTCCTGTTTTGGATCTTCTTTGCAAGCATTTTATATCATAGCTCTACAAGCCTTAGGAATATCTCATTCCAAGCCATCTTCTCTACAACTGATTCCAAGCAACGTTATTGCTGTTGCAAGTCTATGTTTACAAGTTTATTTTGTAACGAATCACTTTTGTATACGACGAACAACAAGAAGTCACGTCAAGTTTTTCTTTCAAATGACAGTTGCCCTCATTTCTTGTTTAATTCTTGCCATTGCTGTGGGTAAAATGATTTACCCAGTGTATAACAAACAAGGCAAGGATGGTAAACTTCTAATCGCACTTTTCTCTCCTCTCATTGGAGTCCTTCTCAAAGTAATATCGCGAGTTTGTGTTCAGCAGTTATGCTCGAAATGTATTCATCCGGGATATTCCTATGTCTTACTAACACCGCTGTATTGTTGCTCAGCGGTTATGTTTCGAGTTTTACAAGCGGATCTTGGTAGTTTGCAATCTATTGCTGTTCTTGGAATAATTCACGGCGCTGCAGAAGTCTTAGAACGAAGTACTATGGTTGTGATTGATCACATTTGTCATGTGATCTGCAAAAGAACAACAGCTCCTTGGGGAGGTTTTCGTACTCCTCGCCGTGAGAGACTAATGGCTGATATCGTTATCATGAGCATGTTGTATGAATCAACTGCTATAGTGTCTGTTAACGGATTATTGTACTTGTATCAGTTTATTTACTCAAAAGACGATTCTGTTTTAGAACTGCTACAGTCTTTTGCTATCACAACTTCAGTTCAACTAGTGATCGAGTGGTTTTTCACCAGCGTCTCTCTAGCGATCGAGACTCGCTATCAGAATATAGCTGTCATGGCTGTTTGGCGAATACGATGGAAAAGACACATTTTAGGAGCAACAATAACTGCTGCTTTAGTAGCGTTATGGAGTACCAAATACCTTTTACCGATTGTACACGATCGCCTTAACAAATTCTCAAATCAGACTTGTAAAATGCCTTTTACTTGAAGTTAGAAAAACAGTCGAACAAAACCTTAGTACAGTGCAGCAGAAAACATTTTACTTAATTGATGTCTGAAAAACGTGAATTTCACCTGGATAGGCCTTCTCGTCTGAAACATTTCATTCAAGTGTAAATGACAATATGGCTTGTTTAAACTTCTAAACATAACAAGGTGAAGAAAACTTGAAAACTGAGTTCCGCCATCATCAGATGAACGTCAACACTGGATTGCAACGTCGCGAAAACGTTACTGGCCAAAACACAATAAAACTTCAGGTATTCTGTTCATAAGAAGAAGGAAACCGATGACTAAGCGAACGCTACCTTAATATGTATGTTCAGTGGTTTCTAATTTTTCTACAGGAAATGTATGGAGAAAATTAAGGGGAGCTCTAATGAACGGTAATAGAAGTTCAATTTGAAATAATGATAAAACATGGTATTTCACGTGTTTGTTCATAAGTAACAAAGGATAGGAAGCCTAGCAAACTTCAAAGGAGCAAAGTTTCCAAGATTTTTGTCGCAAGGTACACGACTGAGCACAATCTTTTGTTTTCTGCAAATACACTACGCATTCATATCGTCACCGAAACCTTTTTATTATTGTGCTTTATGCTTGGTTAAAACCAGAGAAGCGAACAAAATTATGTAACAAAGAACTCTGTTGGGCTTCATAACCATTCCCCTGTTTTAACCATGGTTTGTTATGTTACTTATAAAAGTTGTTTGGTGCTTCTACTTGGCAGCGCGGCCGAGTGGTTAAGGGCGCTGGTGTTGTAATCAGGAGGTCCCGGCTTCCAGGCCTCCGTCCTGCCACAAGCGGGACTTGTTTCTCGGTAGTCCCGAGTTCAATCCTCGGTCACGCTTTGTAGATAGCCAACTGGTCTGCCTCCTCTCAGTTGGCGGGATTTTTAACTATGTTACGTTTATTTGAAATATTTGTTTCCTTCGGTTTCAGTGGCATGCCTGTAAACTAGCTAAGCTTAGTGATTGTATAGCTAAGTGCATGACCACTTTAAATAAGATTTACATTACATTACATTGGTTTTTTTAAATACTTTACGTTTGTAATTGTTTGTTTTGGAATCAGCGCGGCCTTGTGGTTAGGGCGCTGGGTTTGTAATCAGGATGGTCCCAGGTTCAAATCCTCCTCCCTGCCCCTGGATAGGTTTGTGGTTGGTGGTCCCAGATTCAACTCTTCCACGCTTTGTAAATAGCCAACTGGTCAGCTTCCCGCCAGTTAGGTTTTTAAACAAGTTTCTGTTTAATTTACAATATTTGTTTGCTTGTTTCGGTGTCTTCAATTAGTACAGTAGTGCTTGACACTTCGACACTTAAATAACGTGACTTATTTTATTTTTAGTTTTTGTTTCCCTATTAATCACATAAAATTGTACATTAAATGTAAGGAGAAAAATAAAAATTTAAGAGTATACTAAACGAAATTTTTCTTACCATCTTCAGGGAGTAGTTTTTCTTCTTTCATCTTTTCCACATCTATTTTAGCATCTTTCAGCATCGTCAAAATAATCAGTCCTGGGTCAGACTTGAAGTTACATAAACAACAACTTGAAGCAAACAGAATTATGTTTTATTTAAGCAAGAAAGCCCAGACTAAAGCACTGAAGCGTTAATAATTAATAATTGCTGCGGAGCGAGCGGAGCGAGCAAGCAGCAACATAATCAGGATTTAAGAAGAATATATAGAAGGGAGCACGAATTCTCGAATTCATCACTTTTTACCAGAATGCATTGCATTTAACCAGAGTGCACTGCGCCAATTTTTACCAGAGTGCGTTGCGCCACGAACACCACGAGGACGTCGTGCCGTCGTCCTTTTCGCGTGTATTCGAGTGAGAAAGGTTAGTGGTTATGTTTTGCTCTGATTTACCTGTAAAACGATGTGAAGGAGATTGTGCCTGACTTTCACAACTCTTGCTTTTGTTCTTAATGCATGCAGTACGTGAAAGTTTGTAAATCTGGGCGATACATTTTTAAACTTAGCAGTTTCGCCTCCTTGGCCGTGTAGAATAATTAAAACAAACGAAAACCGTAGAACACGCTAATTTCATATATGCTGTAATCTATTCCTTTTCATCCAAAAATGAATTTAAGCTAAAGCTTTAGCATTTTCACACATCGCGATGGACGCGTCCTCGACACAGTCTGTCAACATCTTAGAGACATTTAATGCGTATCAGTACAGAAATTGTAAGTTAAATTTCTGGTCCTACAATTTACACATCTTTCGATTTTCGCGATCTGGTAAAGGGGAGGTTGATGTGTATCGTTTTATGTCCAAACATAGTTCAGATCAGCATGTGCTTTTTCAGTTGTCACGATCCCTTGTCACACCTCGCCATCGATACGTCATCATGCATGAAGTTGTAGATGAATCACTGCCTAAAATATGTCACTACCAAAAGAATGTGCCGCAGCATTTTCATGTTTTAGATACCTTAGTAATAATAATAAACGAATTTTTAAACAGGATTAACCCATGAGTACTTGAAAGTACTGTTATCATAGGGTCCTGCAAGATTTTAAAAATTAAAAAGGTAAAAATACAGACATTTTTAAAATTTTAAAGAGGCAAAAGTATAAGGGAAAAACATATAAAAGCTTACGAATAAGAATTGCAAATAAAAATGTTCGTGGGCCTTTTGCCTAAATAAAAGCCTAGAGTTCAGATTTCTTATGTCCGACGATAAACTGTTAAAAACCGAGGCTCCTAAGGTTAGGGTTGGTCATAAACAGACGAACTTCAGTTGCAACCACCTCTTCTCAGTGACCACTTTTCCAATATACCAAAAGTTTCCAAGTCAAATCACTATATTTGGAACCTCTTGTAAGCGACCACCTCTCGTAAGTGACCGCAACCACTTTTAGAGCTAAAAGCGGTTTGAAATTTTCATTTGTTTTTAACCTACCGTAAGCGACCACTTGACAGATAATAGAGGGGAAATTGGATAATAAGGTGTTGTAACATTATCGTATTCCTAGGTAATACAAGAGACAGAAATTTCTCAGTGGGTAGAACTGGATTTTTTTTTCTCGAAATTGACTTTTCACGTGAATAAAACATTGCAACGGCATTGATGTATGGGGTCTCGGCAGTTTCAATGTTCTAAGGAGGCAAAATTTTGATTCAATATGGTCTAAACTCTCGTAAGCGACCACACCTAGGCTTGACATTTTGGGTGGACGCTCACGGGAGGTTCGACTGTATTTGCGTTTACCTATGAGGTCTTGTCTTCAAGACGTGGAAGGAAAAAAGTTATCTTCTTGACAACACCCTATTTTCTTTTGTACAAAGATTTGCCAAAAACAATTCACCATAAGTATTTAGAGTGATTCCATAAAGTGCTCCGTACTGCAAAATTCGGAACACTCAGGGAATAATCAGAACTGCTACATAACACTTAACAGCCTGTAAAGAGTGGCTTAGCGATATGAAAGTTGTTCACCAACCTGTTTTCACCTGCAAAAGTTTCGCTGAATTGATGCTTTGCCTTCTTAAGAAGATCTTGGTGCAGTCTTGAGCCTTCAACTTCATTCTGAAAGAGAAGAACAGAAACAAAACGAGGTCACATACAAACCAAACATGAATCCGCTAAAAGAAAAAGAGCGAAAACCAGGGAAAGTTCGAAAATAAATCTGGTCACATTCAGTGAAAAGCTTACAAGAAAAGCGAAGAAGTATTAACGAGGGTTAAACGTTTACCTTGAAATAACCTTGCTCGGTCAGACAAGCTAAGAATTTCTCCCACCTTGGTCCCTTAGGATCACTTTCTACCTATATTGTACATGTAATTAGTAAATAGAAAGTTCAGTTATTAGATATCTAACTATGAACTGCAGAAGGAAGGCAAACTGACTCCCACCCTGTAAATCACATGCAAGCGCTTTGCTTGAACATTGTCACACAATGTGCAATGTTTTACGTAACAAGTATATCCTTGCGTACTGGTCCATAGAAGTTACACAATATTTTTTCTAAACGAAAGAACCTGAAAAACTCAGCGAGCAAACAGTAGAGAACGAAGAACCCTAAGAGTGATAGCAGAAATCGTTCTTGCCACAAATTTGGATAGGTTTGACATGTTAGATGCCAAGTATGAGCCAGGCAACTTGTACCATACCTACATGTATACTAAACAGTGCCTTTGTATCCTTGAGTCTGTGATAATTGAACTTGTTTTGGCACAGATTTACCATGTAACAGCTAAGCTAAGGTCTCTTGGTTTCTGTCACTCTAAGAGGTACTCATTAAACAGTAGGTCCGCAATGCATATTTGCATAATTTTTCAGAAAACTGACCTCAACGCTTCTGTGCACTATAATCAGGTGCGCAGAGGCCACAAGCTGTCTAAAATAAATAGCCGTCACTGCCTAAGTAGTAAAAGTAAGTAAAAGCTTTATTAATGTACATGTGTCAATGTATTTAGCTTTCATAACTAACTGGGGACACAACAAAAAAAAAATTAAAATTATTTACAAATAAGGAATAATAGTAAAAATGTATATACAATTAAAATACGTAGCATGTATAAATTGGACAATAAAACAATGGGTACGAATTGCAAAGGTTACAGCAGCTATTGTTGTTGTTTAAGAGTGCCGTTGGGTCTTTTTTTCCTATTGTTCTTTTTGGCTGAACAGAGGCAGGGTGTGCTCATAGGAACTAGCCTTGTCGTCTTTTGGCAGGAAGAAGTTGAACTGATGTGCCATGTGCTGTTTTATTGTTCATGTACATGTAGACTGTGCATGGAGCACTAAAACAGCACACTAAGATCTATTTCTAATTCGCAGTTGCCTTTAAGGGAGATCTGATCATGACGGAACACTCCTGACCACTCACACCACAACATTTATTTAGATACCTTTAACTATACTTCTTTGTTCCATTTCGACTACACAAGATCTAAAATTCACAAGTCTTCAAGCGAAATGAAAATGTATTAAAACTTCATTTGTGATGAGAATAATTATTTAAATCTTCACCAATTACTTGGTAGTTATCATTACTGCGTCTCTCAATAACACACAGTCAAACAGCAGTTCACTTTTTCTTGATATCAATCGTTTTAGTGGACCTCTCAAGAAAGAGAAACTATTTAACGGTTTCAAAGGCCACATCTGGGCCACATCTGTTGGTTGTGATTGATTGGATTACATTAAACCCGATTAAAAGATTTTAAACACAGTGGCGGATCCAGACTTTGAGCTAAGGGAAGAGCCCGGTTTAGTTTTACTTGCTCTGCCGGCTTTTCTTCCTTCAGTCATTTCCTCTTTTTTCACCCAAAATAAGGGTCCGGGCCCCTCCCCTAGATCCGCCACTGAAACATGCATCGATCTTTTGTCCAGATCCAGCATAATATCAATATTTCTAGAAGAGAGATAAAGCTTACCTTACTTTTCATCCTGTGCTTTATAAACTTTCATTCAGATACAGGACAACAGCAATTGCAGCAAACCATAAAACACGCAACGCTGGGACATTCACCAGAGCTGAACTCTCGATTTTCTTATCGTAACTAAAGCAACCAGAGCCACTCGTGTCTGGAAAACGTCTTCGCTTGACAAAACTCTTTTCCAGATTTGAACAGCCCTTTGATCTTCATTCCCTTGAATTCTGTTAGTTTTGCGTCATCGCAGGCGGCGAACCATTTGTCACAAAAAGCCTCGCACACGGTCAATCTCTCGTCATTGTAGAATAAATTCTGGTCTGCTGCACAGACGCAACACGATACACGAATGAAGAAATTTGTGTATTGTAAACATTTGTCGCTCGCTCCAAGCGATGGACTGGAAGAACTTGCGGAAATATAGGGTCTAGTTCGGTTTGAAGACAGCAAGCGTTTTCTCTGTACCAGGTACAGTTTTTGAGTTATTTTTTTGTAAAAAAAATACCTCTTAGTCGGCGCGTCGGGTATGTTATGGACGGGTCAATGGGTGAGTGAGTGAGTGAGTGAGTGAGTGAGAGATGTATGTATGTCACACCAATCAGATTGGATCTACTATGAACAGCCAATCAAATTTCTTGTTGTAAAGGTAAATGGTATGTGAGAAACACAAGGTATCTGTAAACACAAGGACTTTGGTGGTTGAAAAATAAAGAGTGACGTGTATGTTGCCGGTTTGTGATTTTTAGTCCGGTTTGGAGGAGAGTGTGACAGTTACATACGTACATTGGGTTGTTTTAGAGTGCATAATTTTCAGTGTAATGGTTGCTAGTTATGAACGAGATGAGTCTTGAGTTTTGAAACAGTTCATGAGTTAGAAGTAGGTAAATGGCACGAGATATTTTTAATTACAAAGGGTAACTTGATACTTTTGTTTTTCACAAGGAGTTAATTCAATTAGAGGTCACGAATCGTCGGTTCTAGTTCTTAGGACATGTTTTAGAGGAGACAAGACTATTTAGATTTGAAGCATTTCTAACGTTTACAATAGTAAGTGCAGGTAACGATTGTTTTGTTCTTATTGCATGCAAATATAACGAGACATTTTTATTTTTTACTCACAATGGGTAATTTGACACTTGTTTTTCACAAGGTAGTAAATTCAATTAGAGCTGGCGAATCGTCACCACTTGTTCCCACGAGATGTTTGCTATTTTTAGTTACAAATGGTAACTCTACACTTTTGTTTTTCATATGGGAGTAAATTCAATTAGAGCTTACAAGTTATCGGCTATTGTTCCCAGGATATTAAACAAAAAAGAAGCTTTCATTTCTAGAGTGTTTTTACGTCTCTGCAGTAGCAGTTTAATAGGTCAATGGGTGAGTGAGTGAGTGAGTGAGTGAGTGAGTGAGTGAGTGAGAGATGTATGTATGTCACACCAATCAGATTGGATCTACTATAAACAGCCAATCAAATTTCTTGTTGTAAAGGTAAATGGTATGTGAGAAGATCTGATTCCGATAAAGTTCAGAACAGCCGTATTCATTCTTCTATAAAAGAGGAGGAAGTATTCATATATTGGGTTTACTTCGACATTTTCTGTGGGTTAGGCTGAGGATTTTAGTTAAATGAACGAGATGAGCCTTGAGGTTTGAAACAGTTCGTGAGTTCGTAGTATGCAAATGCAACGAGATATTTTTATTTTTAGTTAAAGGTAACTTGATACTTTTGTTTTTCACGAGGAGCAAATTCAATTAGCGGTCACGAATCGTCGCTTCTAGTTCTTAGGACATGTTTTAGAGGGGACGAGACTTTAGATTTGAAACAGTTCTAACGTTTACATTAGTAAGTGCGGGTAACGATTGTTTTGTTTTTGTTGCATGCAAATATAACAAGATATTTTTGTTTTTTAGTTACTAAGTGTAATGTGACACTCTTGTTTTTCACAAGGGAGTAAATTCAATTAGAGCGGACGAATCGTCACCACTCTTTCCCACGAGATGTTTGCTATCTTTAGTAACAAATGGTAACTTAACACTTTTGTTTTTTATATGCGAGTAAATTCAATTAGAGCTGACAAGTTATCGGCTATTGTTTCCAGGATATTAAACAAAAAAGCTTTCATTTCTGGACGGTTTATACGTCTCTGCAGTAGCAGTTTAATAGTTTTATTTGATGACATTCATTTCAGTCCGATATTTTTTAAGGTAAAAAGTATGAAAACTGTTCAAATGTTCTTTGAAGACTGCGCGGCACCAAGTTAAAGTGCAATTTAATTAAATCAGACTTTCAACGTGTCAGAGGTTTTTTCTCTTTCTTTCTATTTTCGGTGAAGTTGTGTTGTGTTGTGTTGTGTGAAAAGGTAAACTTACGTCTCGTATAAAATGCGAAAAAGTCCCTAAATTAACTTGAGTATTTTTGAGCAAAAATTCCTTTTGGGGTTTGGAAGGGTTGTGTGATCGGTGAGTGAGGGAGTTATGCATGTGCGCGTGTCACACCGGGTTGTATCAAAGAACGAATCAAATTGCCTGTTAGAAAATAAGATGGTATCTACATTAATCTGGAGACATGTCAGATTACTGTAGTTTGTTCAGTCAAACATTTTATGGCTTACTATTTAGCTATCTTACCATGACCGATGTAACATCGCAACCAAAGAAAAAATGTCAAATTAACCAAATCATTACTGTGCCATGAATGCTCCTATCTCCGACACTTCACACAAAAAAATAACTCTTGTACGCCTTGCGTGCCTATGTTTGAGGACTGGTCGAGGTGCCGGAGCTCGATTTTTGAAATAAGGACAGTAGTTTTCAGTCGTGGTAATCTCCGTTACCTCACCGCCATTGGCGATTGTAACAATAAAGAGGGGGGTGAATAGGGGTATGCAAATCCGCCAATCCGTACCTTTTTTTTGGCCAAATGCATCGATCCGCCAATATTTTTGTTCAAATCCGAAGCCACAACCACATCCGGAAACCGAAATGTAAAAGTTCAAAGGTAAACTGGTAAATGTGAATGCTACTGTTAATTTCGCACAAATAGTAAAGAATAAATAATTTGGATGAACTCATTAACATACCCACCAAGGCTGAAGAAAGATCTATGATCCAAATTTCGTTTAGAACCCAAGATCCGAACATTAAGACGGGCACAATCCGGAATCTGAGCCAAAATTCACAGCTAATCCACGATCCACTGTGTTTTCAAAATCCACGAAACCGCTCGATTTACCGCAAAACTCCGCAATCCGTACGCTTTTTCAGGCAAAATCCGTCGATCCGAAAACCAATTCACCCACTCTAATAAAGAGCACGAAAATCACGGACATTCTTGAAAATTTGTCCATATTTTCGAACGTTACGGATATTTTGTAAAGGTCACATCCGAGGCTAATTTTATGGAATACAATACTCCTTGTCGTAAAATATAAATTTATGTTTTCTTTTTTTTTTCAATATTCAACCTCATCGGCAAAAGTAAACAGATAAAAGATGTAAATACTGTTAACTAAATAGGACGGGAAGAGGTATCACCACGGTATGATTATCACCCGAAGTCAGGAAATTTGGATAAAACATCATCCTAAAAGAAAATCTATAAAAAGGATGAAATTATATTTAGAAAGGAAAAAATTTAGAACTCACACAGGATATAAGATCGAGACATGGGAGAGGGAAAGTGACGGGTGTATCGAAAACAGGAAATGTAATGCTTGGAATAAATCAGAATACTGAGTAATAATCCAGAGATCGGGATGTGGAAACCAATTATATTCTCAGAATATAGCTCAACGTAATAGGTATTTACTTTCTTTAACCTCTTTTCCCAAATGAAGAGATTGAAAAAAAAAATTTTACCATCATAAGAACCTCCGAAAGGCTGAAATTAGACAAAACTCTGTTTTCTGCATTTGTTCATTTGTCACGTTTGTCAGGTACCTCAAAATGACCGAGAGTTGGCTGGTTGGAGATCTCGTTGCACCAGCATTCGTCTGAATCCAAACTCCTGAGGGTGACCTAAAATAAGTACAAGAACAATTTGGATGTGTTTCGGAGAAATTTACCGCAATATGGAAAAAAGTGAATACGTATTTGAGGAACATTTTCAACCTCATATCTGTAAAACTTGACAATTTCAGCCTCAACCTGCCAAACAGACCTTCTTATTAATGAAAAAGCTGTATGGGATAACGGGTTCTCCGCAAAATATGGAAAGAGCGTGCGGTAGTGAAAAACTTTCTCGCTGCCTCTTTGAGCTATCACCGGGAAAACATTCACGTCATGAATGAATATCATTGTTAATCGACTTCATTTTCGAATTTTAACGATGCTTTTTTAAAAGTAGTCTACACTACCAGTGCAGGCGTGGTTTGACTGAAAAACGTCCCAACTAGTGTCAAAATTCAGAAAAAAAAAAGAAATTATTTGTCGACTTCCATTTGCACTTGTACATCAGGTGAGTAGTTTGAAGTAACTCATGTAAGCAGTTTCTTTTTTGGATGGATTTATTGATAATTCAAGCAAAAGTAAACAGAGTCCAGTGGCAGATCTAGGGGAGGGGTAAGAAAAGAAGAAATCACAGAAGTATGAAAAGCCGGCAGGGCAAGCAAAACAAAATGGGGACCCCCCTAGCTCAAGGTCTGGATCCGCCACTGGAGTCAACAACAACCTGGCGTTTACCGTTTGCCGTAGAACATGACGCTTAATAAGTCGCATTATTCTCGCATTTTTAATGGTTCTTGCTCATGATCAATTGCAGGACAGAGGTATAGATAACGTCATTAACAACAACATGCTGCCGTGTGTCTGTTCAGTAATTGATTACAGATGATCTCAAAATGTGGTAGGAACATTAGTGACACACTCGGACACCGCCTTGAGCGCCACTTTCTTGTTCTAACCACATTTTTGACGTCATTTGTGATCAGATACTGAACAGACGCACGGCAACATGGAATGTGCAATCCGTTGGAACATGGGTACCACAACGGTCATGTAAGAAATCTCCTTTTATCCCAACTCGAATAGAACTGGATCAACTGAAAGTGTATCGCATGTGTCGATTTCCCGGGGCTTTCCAAATTTGTTCTTCTTACCCGCCTCACCTGGCTACATAGCCATACGAGTTTTAATTGTTTTTGCTCTTCGCTTTGAGCCCGTGTCCTCGTCCGCATTCAATAGCAAACCGAGAACGTAATTTCGGTGAATCAATCCTGGCCCTGGCCTTTAGCTAAGTTGAATCCGTTAGGTCTGTGTTAGGCGGCAACCACACTCCCATAGAATTCAGGATATTTGACGCGGGTCCCGCGAGTCCTTGCTGTGTAGAGAATGATTCCAGGATATTTTTCACAAGATTGAAGTCTACATCAACTGGAGTATCCTCTGCAGAATCCTCTTGACATTCACTTGTCAGGTTGTTTTGGTTGTGGCCAGTTCCTTGAGGTAGGTTCCCTCTCTAAAGTACAACAAAACAGAGCAAATACTTAACTGGGCCAACTATAGCAGGAGAAATGTTTTACAGAATTTGCAACAGGAATTTTCATTGAGGCAGTAATGAAAGCGGTTTTGCTAGCCAATCCAGTCTAATGACATCTTAATCTGTGTACGGTGAACTAAAAAAGTATATTTTCATCAGCTATAAGAACGCTCTGAAATGAAAATGTTCTTCACAGTTTAAGGAAACTTAGTTACGTGATTCAAACCTACGCGGGATTCAAACGGGATTCAAACCCACGCGGCCAACAAACTGAGCTACATGAAGCCGCTAGGGCCTCTAACAAACATTTGCCAACCACTTCCAGTGGCCAAACCCTTCACCCAGCGGAACACATAATGACCCTGATGGAATTCGCTTGTTCAATTCTTATTCGGATTTATTATTCTTTTTCTCTTTCACTGACTTTCATCAGGAGCTAAAAATGTACTGTTTTGCTCATCTCATGCAGCGTCCACACTACGCCGGAGAAATTTGAAAACGCAGCTTTCTTTGTATGGTTAGGCCTACTGTCCACACCAATCCGTCACCAATAAGGAGCTTTTCGAAAATGCTCCACGAATCGGAGGAATTTGAAAACTCCAGCGTTTCGTTTTCGTGCGGACGGAAAACATATCGAAAACAGAGCTTTTCGAAAACGATGGCGTCACGATAATCGTGTGATTTCCCTGACCGAGTTTTCCTCGAACACAAATCCAAAATAACCGGTGATTGTTACGTTTTCAAATTCCTCCGGCGTAGTATATGGTTGACGGGGTCTCAACAACAGGTCCAAAATGTTCACCAATCACAGTAAAGCATTGAAAACTCAGCCAATCAAATGCAAACCAATTCTAACCAAGTTCTGGCGAGCGCATTTCCGGCGCTTTCCAGTGGCTACAGCTCCGGCTACACGTTCTTGCCTCGAGTTTGATTGGTTTGTGCACAATTTGGCTCCTTGAGGACTGGCTGTAGTTTCAGCTTTACGAGTCCACAAGACAGAAGAACAGCAATACTTGAGATTAAAAACATATTTACCTTTTCAAAACTCTCTCCTATAGATGTCTGCGCTAATTCCTCATCCATTTGATCCATGTACGACTTCATTTCCTTGTCGTTGGCGGTTGACAAATTACTTGCTTTAACTCCTAACGACAGTGAAACATCACTTTTCAACTTAGCGTTAGCTGAAAACCTGCTTGCAAAAACCGCTATTTAAGTCAGAAAAGGCAGGTATATGAATAAGAAGTACTTTATTTACATCTGAGATGTTATTTGATCGCACATATTTATACAGTAATTAAAAGCTAGGTTGGGTAGGGAAAAGAAACAAAAACAAACTGACAAACAAGGTGCAGGAGACACATTTTAAGTAAAGGTACGTTCAGAAACAGGCCGTACTTGTTCCTGGTCCCGTTAATGTGTACACCTTGTCAAAATCGTCCGCGTTTGTAGGTTTTCCGGCGCGAAGAAATGAATTAATCTGATGAATTGCGCGTAAGCACAAACTCTCCACTTTAATCATTACAGCCACTAGCTCTCAATTCATGTGGGCTCTGCTTTCGGATTGCGTCCGCGTTTATCTGTCTAACTATAACTAGTAGTAGTAATCAGAGATAAGTGAAGTGCATTCGATACCCGGGGGAGGAAGGGGGTACTCTAGGAATTTGTCCATAGGATGTGTTGCTAGGAACATGAAATTTTTGGGTTATAGTACAGGATAGTCAGTTAGTATTTGGACACCTGATTGTAGGTTGGGTACCAGAAATACCTTCCCTAATAACATTCCATAGTATATTTAACTAGTGAGACAATCTCAGATAGTGCAGAGCGCAATTGATAGCTCTGGTACAGTAGTCCCATAAGTACTCACCCCTACTCGGTTCACTTCCGGTTTGTGTCTATCTTGGTAGTCTGCTACGGCCTTTCCCCTTTGCAGTGTGTATGTTTCAAGGTTGTATTTTCATTCAAGGTCCAAACATTACGCACAAATTAATTACTACTGGTGCTTTAAGTTGATTTTCGTTCATTTTAAATTCAACAATACGCTGAAGCAGCAAACGTGACAATTTAGCTCTTCACGCCAACTTTGTAACTTGATACTTTTGTTTTCCTCGCAAAGCCATGTAATATGAAACCCCTGTTTTCTCCAAAACATACGGAAGATGTCCTTGTTTTTTGGAGATAAATGAAAGAAAGTTAAATATCTGATGTAGTGATGAAGAAACGGAACAGAGACGATGTTTTACTAAAAATGCAAATTTTTACCGATGAACAAGAACTAATTTAATTATCAGATAGTCACGAAATACCACTTTCTTTTTCTGTTGCCACCTTTGTTGTTAACAATAAAACAATTCAAAATTACAACACAACGATATTGATGGCTGAGAAGCTTTTCAACGAAAAGTATTGAAGATAAACAGCGCTACTTGGCCGATATGAATGAGTCTCCTCACAGACTGATTAAATTAATTTGCGCTTTCATTAGGTGCCACGGCGTCTGCAGCAATATTTGAGCATTTTTCTGGTTTCTTTTGTTACAAATTCACAATTTGCGGAGTATTAACGCCACTAACTTGAGAACTTTTTGGTCTCTCTTACAGGCACAATTAAGGCAAGAAATAAACAAGTCGCTAAGGAGAAGCAATATATTTGAACTCTGACAAGCACACTATTGTAGATTGAAAACAGCAGATGATATCTGTTGAACCGACCTGTTTGTAATTCTAAAAGCTACGCAGCCACAGTAACGTTTCACTTTTGCAATAAAAAGGGACAACTGGCGCTACCTGAAAAATAACTGCCGTCCTTGGTCACATGACACGATATATAAAATACTGCGTGTAAAGATAGTGTATAACACTAACAATGCTAGAACGCATGCGTCTTACATGTTGAGCTCTACCATAAGGAAAACCACTCAACATTTGTGCGTGATTCCGTATGCAATGTATCCTTCACCTAATATAGAGGCCACGAACCCTAACTAATCTACGCATGCGTTTAGGGCAAATTAGTTTTGTTCTAAGGAGAATGGTACCACAAGGAGAGCAAGGGGTTACCTGAAACAAATATATAGCTTTGCGATGTTCAAAGTTAAGCGACGGCGATGGAATGTGTTTTACGTAGAGTACACATGTACCTTTCCCACCCTACTCCCACTACTTCCCTGCCTCTAGACTAATTAATTAATTGAAATTAATTAATTAAACAAACATTAAAGTTTACACCTTAGCGCCATAGGGCCATAGCGCCATAGCGCCTTAGTTCCTTAGCGGCAGGCAACCCCCATAACCATCCCAATAGTGCACTCTGCACTAATAAAAAATCAGAAACTCAATTCTTTTTATATCAAGATCCCCGATTGTTTACCAAATCCTGATTCTTATATCCACAGTAGACTGCTGGAAAAGCATACCCTTGACAGCACCGTATACTGAAGCCCATTTACGTCAGTTCCCCTCCAGGGTTTGCCGAGTTGTGTATTTTAAGGCGTATTGTTTAACTTTTGTTATTGTTTTTTTTTTTTTCTAAATTCTTGTTAGGAAAAACCAAATATTGTAGAGAAATCAGTAAGGAATATTTTGATGTTCATGATCCTAACCTTGCTGATTTTCATTCTCCTCTTCTGAGGAGGTCTTCATATCTTCATCATCACTGTCAGACTCGCTGGCATCATCACACGAGTGAATTCCATGTCCTGGGAGTGAAAGATTTGAACACTTGTCTTTAACAAAATTGCTTATATAAACATCTAGACTTCAAGTAACTGTACTTTTCCCTAGATTCTCGAGCAAGATCAAGAAGCCAAAAAAAAGTGTAACGACGTTCCAATCATTTCTCATAGGGAGAAATAACAGACAGTGGTCACAATCAATAACATCCGATTTGCGGTGGCATAATTTAGGTTTCCGTAGTGTGAAGCGAGTCAGAGCTCTACAACCACCTCTCAAAGAGATCCTAGTCAATCAACTCCCTCTGCTTCCCCACACAGCGGCCAGGGTTTGAACCTGGACTTCTCGTTCCGGAGTCCAATCTATTAAAAAAGCTAAGTCACGGTAGTTTGAATAATTTTGGCCCCGAGCAAAATTACCTTTAAGGTGGCTCAAAACATTTTACAGCAGTTGGATTTTGATGGGTCGTTATAACCACTCTTTATCACTTGATGCTACAATCGTGGTATCAAAAAACTGCCCAGTCATTGGTGAACATGTTGCTATCATTTTCGTGACACAGTAGGCTACCATAGCAACAGTATGACCTGCTAAAAACACCCTTAATTCTAGCTTTAGGGCCTATAATTCAAAAACTGCACGGTGAAATATTTTTATGTTATCAAATTTTGATAACTGGCACGATTAGACGAAACTTTTGGCAAAGCTTAAAAAATGCTGTACATAGGGTTCAAAGCCACCTTAAATTTTCAAAACTTTAAGCAATATTTCTCATTTAAGTACAGAACATCGACCTGGAAATATTTAATCAGAGATACCCTTGCTCCTCTTCTAATAAACAACCCTCCTCCTCTGTCTCTTTCACGTAACCTCAAATTAAACACGGTGCCTTGGTGGTAGCTTTACAGCTGCCTTAGATATGCAATCATGATTGTCTTATCGGCTTGTATGTGGTGTAAGAATGTGCCTCACCTAACAGGCTTCCCACTGAGTCCATAAACGACTCGGCATCAAACTGAACCTCTTCATCTTCACAATCCCTAAAAAATACACCCAATAATATATATGGCAGGCGCTCATGTCACGCTCGAACGGGAGGGTGACATGAGCGTGACATGAGCACATGTCACGTTTTCGAACTAAGAGTATCTCTACTCCCCCGAATGAGACGCTAGTCCTTCAAACAATTCGCCGCTATCCATTCATATTTCTGGGGTGGAGAGAGGCACTGTGAGAGTAAAGTGCCTTGCCTAAGAACACAACACAATGTCCCCGGTCAGGGATTGAACCCAGACCACGCGAACCAAAGTCCAGCGCACTAACCATGAGGCACCGCGTGACCAGTGCATGTCACCTAATGATTTTCTTCAAAGTGGGAGATTTCCTAAATTGGCGACAAATATTTGTGTTTGGTTGCAGCAGTTTTGAAAGAGCTACACAAGCACCTTTATTTGAGCGCTGCGAAATCAATGACCTACTAAACATTGCTGAAGGAGAGGAAGGCAACAGGTATTAAAGAAAATGATAAAACAAACCCTTTACCCTGGGAATTCTGCTCCCTCGTAACTGGAAACTTTGTCCACGAATGATTTCAAACTGCGTGTCACCGAATCCAGGTCTACCGAGGTTTCCTGATCAAAAAGAAAGACGTCAATTCGAGAACACGAAATGACAGACACTTTAAAGCAACATTCTTTAGTTAGAAGTACACTCGGGGTTCGACATTAGCACTCGCCCGCTCGCCCAGGCGAGTGTCTAAAGTGTCGGGCGAGCAACCTTGGGCTAATATGGCTTCCTATTAGTGATAATTACATAACGCATGAACTGGTCTCTTGACTTGAACAAAGTGATACTGCTGGTCACTATCGAGCCATCGGCGATCAGGTAAAAAATGGCGCCCAAGGAACCGCGCCTGAGAAGAACAGATACGTCTACTCGCAAACCGCAGGGATCTCGCGAAGATTTATCAATAACAAAACTATTTGAAAGATAAAGAACCTCAATTGTGTTTTCTTGGGGTTTAAGGTTTCATCGAAGTAATAATCCTTAGTCTGCCACGTGCTCGACGACTTTGCGAGCGAATTGTTTTCCCGTACTTTCCCAGCACTCTGATCGATGCGTGTTCTCCCGTAAACTGATCGTAACCAAAATGTGGAAGTATATTTCCGGAGTCTCTAAAGTTGTCGATGAGAAAAAGAACGAAAAAGACCCAAAAGCTGCCCGTGATACGAGGGAGTACGAGGAAGAGGGTGAACTTTTGGGCGAGTGAAAACTGGTCCGGGCGAGTGTATTACGAGGCTCACTCGCCCGAATGGCGAGTGCTGTCAAAATTAAGTGTCCGACCCTTTACACTACAACGTGAACAACTTGATTCATTGTAAAAAGTACTGCTCAAGAGGCCACTTTCGATGGATTAAAATTCAGCTTGATAGTGAAGCCTACAGGACACAAACAAAAGAAATCAATAAACATGGTCATTCAGGTTCCTTTGTTTTGTCCTCTAAGCCTAGCTGCCAAGCTGAATTTTGATATATCGAAAGTGGTCTATTCGAGACTTAAATATTCTCTTTCTTCCCGCAGGATTTGATATTTTGAATTTTTGGTTGGTCCCATCCGCAGGGCTACAGTGGTAGTCAAATGCCCCTACCCCCAGGATATCCATGACAAAAATGAGTAATGGAGAGTAATGGACTCTGGTAAGGGAAAATAAAAAGGAAATCACCCTCAAACACGCGTTTTCAACAGGTATTGGTTCTATATTATTAAAATATAAAAGTGATTAGAGTCCCACTAGCAAAATTTTATATTCAAACGTCATACAAAGCTTTTGAGGATCTGTCTTTACGAACCACAACGTTATAAAGGATGGTGTGGTCTCTTGATGTTTCCTAACTTCAACAACTTTTTCAAATTTCACGTAACCCCTCCATACAGTGTCAAACTCCCCCCCCCCCCATCCAATAACAAACATTGACGTCAAATTCCCAAACCTCAAGATACATCAACTAGTTATAACTGCCCGCGGGAGGAGGGTGGGGGGGGGGGGGGGGTGTTGATGTGTAAAGCGATAACCAAAGGGAGGGGCTTACATCGAGAACGCTAATTTTACTCTCGAACCGATGAAGCTCGATTTCTGCCGCTCTCTCGAGTCCGGTCTATGTCTCCCCACTCCACTTCGAGCCTAGAGCCGATAGGCATATATCAGTCAGTGGCAGATCCAGTCCTTGAGCTAAGTGGCGAGGGGGGGGGGGGGGGGGGAGGGAGGCAGTTTTGTTTTGATTATCCTGCCGGCTTTTCTTTCCTGTGTGCCTTTTTTTTCTTTTACCCAAAAATAGCGGGGGGGGGGGGGTCCGGGCCCCCAGGGTCCCTCCCCTAGATCCGCCACTGAATATGTCGTCGACGGGAGATGGGGGATAAGGTGAAAGGAATTTTACTGTATACCGTGCACTTTTGCAAGCACTTACACTGCTTTTCGCTGTATTTCCACCCGCGAGCTCGCCAGTTTCTCTTGAGTTCGGATCGCTGTATTTCGATAGCATGTCTTCTAAATCCTGGTCGGTCAAGTTTAACCAGCTATCGTCTGCAGTCATAAGACAACCACAATAAATATATTTTTTAAAACTTTCGGCTATCAGTCCACAGCCTTTCATGAATAAAAAAGTGTCATTTTTTATTGGTAAAACACTATGGACTAATCGCTTATGTTTACAAATCGTTTTAGCCAGAACACGTTTCTACTTCTTTAAAAATATGTCTTCGCCTGGTTATAGCTATTTTTTTTACTAAAAGTAAATAAGTTCAGTTCCGAATGGAAATTCATCCCAGTCTTCTTCATGAAAAGCCCTTTAAGCTGTCACGTGATCAGGTCCGTCACAATGATGACGCTAAGAAATATGATATGTCACCCGAACATAACAAGCAAATGAAAAGACATTTTGCAATACTAAAAGACGCCACTGAATACTGTCTTGAATTTTAAACTTCCCGTCAAAACGGCTCAAAATAACAATTTTTGAAATGATATTCATTTCTCCGTAATATCCTGTCACTGTTTACGCAGAAGTACACAACCTCTAGCGACAGCTTGCGAACAATGCCTCTAGGTACGATCCTGTTTCAGTCCTATTTCCTGTTTCACTTGCGGTGCTCGAGGCTTCACTGCTTGCAGTTCGTTTCTCTCTCCATAAACAGGAACTCCAGTGAGTACGGATCGAAAGTTTCCTCGTCGTTACAGCCATTTTCAAGTATGCGTTGGACAGGCCCGTTCGACAGGATAAACGACCGAAAAGGCCGTCTGCTAGCAGTCTAGTTGTTTCGGTTACGGGCCTAATATCCAGCTCAATATCAAAATATCAATTCTCCCTATTGATCTTCATACATTTCTTGTAACAGTCGTGAGAATTAGGTGATTAGTCAAGACGTTATTGTAGTTGATGATTTTCCTTATTCTTATTACTTGTCAGCTTATCAATGTACTAATGTTGTCAGGAGAATTCACATTTTGATTAACAATAAGACGTTAAAGTTGTACAGTAAAAGACTGTTGGAAAGTTAAATTATTAATTATGGCATAGTTAAGTCATTCTTCTATTTTCCTTTCACATCTAGAAACCGAACGGAAACGTGAACGGACGAACATGATTAAAAATTTTGGTTTCAGCATAAGGGTTTTTAGCTGTTTAGGTTGAAAGTAAACATAAGCCATTGTCAGGCTAGTTTTCAGTTCAGTTTTTATTATCGCACACAATTTACAGAAAAACAACTTAGCGAAAGATGGTTTACAATGATATAGGAAAAATAAATACAGATAGAAATTAACTAGAAGTAACAATATTTAATTGTGTACAGTGACCAAAGTAGCTAATGAGCTTTCGAGCTGGTCACTGTCGTGTAGATATAACATTTTTCGCTGGTTTATCAACAGAAACAAAATAGCATAACCCTGACAGAGATAATAAGCGCCATTGTTATATGGCTAGCTTCGACAATGGGCAGTATGGCTCTACCTTGCCCGTATTTTTTATGCCAGGTAATGAATCCCTTTTTAACTAAGCCGGTTTGGTCAAGTTGACTGGATTTTGTTCTAGTTCTTGTTGTTCTATTTCTGTCTTTATGGGCCTGAACAGCGTCGGGGCAGCGTCTTAGCCAATATCCAAACATTTTCGTACAATGATTCCGAATTCTTCTGGAAACCTTATTATCAGCTTACTTTCTTACTCTCTTTAGGGCATGGTCGTTATTTGGGTCGTCCAGATCCTAACCTAACCCTAACCCGTTTACAAGGTGCTATTAGCGCAGAAGGACCTGCTCAAAAGTTTGCTGGCTTGTAAAAAAGTTCTGCTTGCATTTCTAGCGAAAGAATCACGTTTGGTTAGAAACGAAGTGCAAATTAAGGTCATTCCTCACATTTGCATCGCGCATCCTTACTGCGCATAATTTATGGCGTCATTAGTGCGCGCTTGTGCACGCGCATATTGAAAACATGACGGATTTGCCTTGATATTGAGCTCTGTCAGTTGAAAAATGGCTCTAGCTCACCAACGAGCATGGGCACCCCAATTTTTTTTCCAGTCATTGTAATCAACTAATCATAAGCTTTGCGTGAGAAAAGACTGATCTTATTTCTATTGCTGAAATTGAATAAATAAGAAAAATAGCAAATACAGTGTGGTCTTTTCTATTTTGCAGTCGGTAACCACGTCAAGAAATTTGGTTCAAATTTTTAATCAAGGATTTAGCTTTCTGTCTGAATCAAACTTAAACGGTTATTTGTGGTCCGACACAATGTATTGACTGTAGTTTAATGCGTGTTCTTATGAGTCCGGGCTTACAAAGATGTTACAATTACTGGGAATGCGTTCTTATAATAAGCATTAAATGATGCAAAAATGGCGCATTTTCAATGCCTCACTGCTCCTTAATGAGCATGGGCACCCCCTTTTTTATTTCAAAATTGAAGTTATCATATGACAAATATTCAGTGGACAAAGTTTGAACAGAAATCTATCGTCACTTTTATTTCGGAGGAATTACCTTAATATTTCAAGGTTCGTAAACAAGAAAATGAAAACTTTCGTGGTACAATTGATTTAAAAGACGCCTTAGCAGCACACAATGCAAAACAACGACAAACGTTCTTAGAATCTGGAACTCATCGTTAATATCACAGTTTGATATTTCTTGAGCAAAGCTTAAAATTATTTGTTTAGGCCTCACAGAAATAATGAGTAGCAGTACACTGATAGAGGTGTTTGGTCATATCGTGTTGAGTTTTACACGAGGAGTCACAGAGCACTACAACCCACAAGAACCTGAATACACGGCAGAGTCTTTTGGCTACGATCCTCTACAAAGCACAGGTCGAGAATGGTATTATCATCCTGTTGATGAGCTTATTTATCAAGAATACAGCGACAGAGAAGCCACAAGCTTGGACTATCTAGCGTCTAACCACGCTGATATAAGGGTTATAAACGCGTGTTCGCCAGAGGAAAACGACGAAACACAGGAAGATCAACAAGATGAAGATAGAGCAATGGCTTGGAAGCGACTCAGACCATCCGCTCTCCGTACAGTTTGTAAATCAATGTACATTGGAGCTTTGATTTCACTACTAACTGCCATCATCATAGGTTCAGTATACATCTTGATCTCATATTTATGCAATAAAACTATAAACAACTGTGAATTTCATCCAAAGAAGTCCATTCCATTAAATGTACAATGGATAAGATCAATTTCGACTGTGATCAGTTATGCTATTTTACACTTTTCGTCCATTGTCATTGTGCTATTTGTTTTTCGTCCATATCAGTTCATGGGCGTGAAAAGGAAAATCATCTTAGTTTCCTGTTTTGGATCTTGTTTGCAAGCATTTTATATTATAGCTCTACAAGCCTTAGGAATATCTCATTCCAAGCCATCTTCTTTACAACTGATTCCAAACAACGTTATTGCTGTTACAAGTCTATGTTTACAAGTTTATTTTGTAACGAATCACTTTTGTATACGACGAACAAGAAGCAGTCACGTCAAGTTTTTCTTTCAAATGACAGTTGCCCTCGTTTCTGTTTTAATTCTTGCCATTGCTGTGGGTAAAATGATTTACCCAGCGTATAACAAACAAGGCAAGGATGGTAAACTTCTAATCGCACTTTTCTCTCCTCTCATTGGAGTCCTTCTCAAAGTAATCTCGCGAGTTTGTGTTCAGCGGTTATACTCGAAATGTATTCATCCGGGACATTCCTACGTCTTACTAACAGCGCTGTATTGTTGCTCAGCGGTTATGTTTCGAGTTTTACAAGCAGATCTTGGCAGTTTACAATCTATCGCTGTTCTTGGAATAATTCACGGTGCTGCAGAAGTCATAGAACGAAGTGCTATGGTTGTGATTGATCACATTTGTCATGTGATTTGCAAAAGAACATCAGCTCCTTGGGGAAGTTTTCGTACTCCTCGCCGTGAGAGACTAATGGCTGATATCGCTATCATGAGCATGTTGTTTGAGTCAACTGCTATAGTGTCTGTTAACGGATCATTGTACTTGTATCAATTTATTTACTTAAAAGACGATTCCGTTCTAGAACTGCTACAGTCTTTTGCTATCACAACTTCAGTTCAACTGGTGATCGAGTGGTTTTTCACCAGCGTGTCTCTAGCGATCACAACTCGTTATCAGAATATAGCTGTCATGGCTGTTTGGCAAAGAAGGTGGAAAAGACACATTTCAGCAGCAACAATAACTGCTGTTTTAGTAGCGTTATGGAGTACCAAATACCTTTTACCAATTGCACACGATCGCCTTAACAAGTTCTCAAATCAGACTTGTAAAATGCCTTTTACTTAAAGTTAGCAAAACGCTCGAACAAAACGTTGGTACAGCGAAGCGCTGCACAGCACAGCACAGCACAGCACAGCACAATACAATAAAATACGTTACAGTTGATTCTTATCTGCAACATGTGAATTTCACCTGACCACTTTATTAATGCAGAAATGAGTTTAGCGTTTTAAGAACAGCCTGACTTAAATACGGAAGGCCTTCCCCTCTGAAACATTTCATTAACGTTAAAATCAAAATATGGCATGTTTAACCTTTAGAAACATAACAAGGTGAAGGAAAAAATACTGACGCGCCATCATCAGATAAACATCAAGGCTCTAAAGCAATGGTAATGACATCAAGTACAAAACAACCAAAATTGTCGGGGTTTTGACGATAGCAAGAATAACAGCAATGTAAGTAATTATTTGTTGTGTAATGAAAAGAAATAATAATAATAAAAAATGTTTCTCCATCTTGGTTTCGTGTTTTTCTTTCGTAACTCTTTCCCGTTTATTCTTCGTAATATTCTTTAACTTCTTACACACAAGTACACAACCCCTAGCGTGCCAACTATGCCTTTAAGTACGATCCTGTTTAACTTGCTATGTGCAAAGCAGGATTCCAGTGACTACGGAGCTCGAGAGGATAAACAATCTAAGAAAAAAGCCCGAGTGCCAGCAGTTTCGTGGTTTCAGCATTAACCTGCCCCATATCAAAACATCAATTCTCCTTACTGATAGCCATATATTTCTTGAAAAATTAGTTCTGAGAATTTACTGCTTAATCAAGACGTTATCGCAGTTGATGATTACTTGCCTGCTCAACAATATATTGATGTTGTCAGGAGAATTTAGATTATGATAAATCTTTGAAAGTTAAAACTTGTGGCAGTAAAAGACTGTTGGAAAGTGAAATTCTGCCTCCTTTGCTTTCTTTCAAACGCGCGGACAGCGAGTCCCTCAGATCACATGACCAATAACAGAGCTATACATGAACTATGACTGCTAGAACATTTCTTTGCACCTATAGAAAGTGAAAACGTAACATATTAACAGATATTTAAGCTTATTTAGTCATTCTGACATAATCAAATGATCGTTCGGCTTCCCCTTCACATCTTGAAACCGAGCAGAAACGTTAGTGTACGGTGCACGTAATTAGAGAATTGGTTTCAGAGATGGTCTACAGGTAGATGTTCAGCTAAACGTGAGCAAAGGCTGTTGTAACATGATTTAGCAACACAAATAAGTCGCAGTACCCTGAAAGAAGAAGTAAAAAGTATAATTACTTGGCTACTAGCCATGTAATAATGCTTTTTCAAAAACCAAATCCTGATTGGCTAACCAAGTGGGCAAGATGAGGCTATCCTGAAGTTTCGAGATTAGCTGCTGCGATACCCAAGAAAGATGTGTTCTTTAAGCCACGCAATAAAACAATAAATCCATTATTGACCAAGCCTTAGGTCAACATGGCTGGATATTAGCCTGCATGATAATTTTTAATGTGTTTAAGGACATCGACTGCGTCTTGCTCCTTAAACACACAAAAAAGAGCCCGGGCTGGCCAATATCGATATCCAGCCATCTTGACCTCACGCTTGGTCAAAAACCCACATTTATTGATTACAAATTCCCCTCGAAACTATGTTATCAGCTCTAAGAAGAAATTGCGCCCTTACTAAAATTTAGTCTTTTTCGCCATCGTTGATCACTTAGCTCGGGCAGACTCCTAAAATAGCAAACGGCCTTAGTTAGCGTTCACAAGGCGCTATCGACTCCAAAAAAAATGCTCAAACGTTTGCTAAATAGTAAAGATATTTCTCACCTAGATTTCTAACGCAAGACTCATGTTTGGTTCGAAACAAAGTGGAAGTTAACATTTCAAGGTACGTAAGCAGGATCTACATTTCCGTGTTAAAGCCAGTTACAAAAACCTTTTTGTACCAGCCAATGCCATACAACACAAGACGTTGTGAAAAGCTGGAACTCATCGTTAATTTTTCTTGAGGAAACCTAAACCTATTCGTTTTGGTCTCCAAGCAATAATGAGTAGCAGTACACTGATAGAGGTGTTTGGTCATATCGTGTTGAGTTTTACACGAGGAGTCACAGAGCACTACAACCCACAAGAACCTGAATACACGGCAGAGTCTTTTGGCTACGATCCTCTACAAAGCACAGGTCGAGAATGGTATTATCATCCTGTTGATGAGCTTATTTATCAAGAATACAGCGACAGAGAAGCCACAAGCTTGGACTATCTAGCGTCTAACCACGCTGATATAAGGGTTATAAACGCGTGTTCGCCAGAGGAAAACGACGAAACACAGGAAGATCAACAAGATGAAGATAGAGCAATGGCTTGGAAGCGACTCAGACCATCCGCTCTCCGTACAGTTTGTAAATCAATGTACATTGGAGCTTTGATTTCACTACTAACTGCCATCATCATAGGTTCAGTATACATCTTGATCTCATATTTATGCAATAAAACTATAAACAACTGTGAATTTCATCCAAAGAAGTCCATTCCATTAAATGTACAATGGATAAGATCAATTTCGACTGTGATCAGTTATGCTATTTTACACTTTTCGTCCATTGTCATTGTGCTATTTGTTTTTCGTCCATATCAGTTCATGGGCGTGAAAAGGAAAATCATCTTAGTTTCCTGTTTTGGATCTTGTTTGCAAGCATTTTATATTATAGCTCTACAAGCCTTAGGAATATCTCATTCCAAGCCATCTTCTTTACAACTGATTCCAAACAACGTTATTGCTGTTACAAGTCTATGTTTACAAGTTTATTTTGTAACGAATCACTTTTGTATACGACGAACAAGAAGCAGTCACGTCAAGTTTTTCTTTCAAATGACAGTTGCCCTCGTTTCTGTTTTAATTCTTGCCATTGCTGTGGGTAAAATGATTTACCCAGCGTATAACAAACAAGGCAAGGATGGTAAACTTCTAATCGCACTTTTCTCTCCTCTCATTGGAGTCCTTCTCAAAGTAATCTCGCGAGTTTGTGTTCAGCGGTTATACTCGAAATGTATTCATCCGGGACATTCCTACGTCTTACTAACAGCGCTGTATTGTTGCTCAGCGGTTATGTTTCGAGTTTTACAAGCAGATCTTGGCAGTTTACAATCTATTGCTGTTCTTGGAATAATTCACGGTGCTGCAGAAGTCGTAGAACGAAGTACTATGGTTGTCATTGATCACATTTGTCACGTGATTTGCAAAAGAACATCAGCTCCTTGGGGAAGTTTTCGTACTCCTCGCCGTGAGAGACTAATGGCCGATATCGCTATAATGAGCATGTTGTATGAATCAACTGCTATAGTGTCTGTTAACGGATTATTGTACTTGTATCAATTTATTTACTTAAAAGACGATTCCGTTTTAGAGCTGCTACAGTCTTTTGCTATGACAACTTCAGTTTAACGGGTGATCGAGTGGTTTTTCACCAGCGTCTCTCTAGCGATCGAGACTCGCTATCAAAATATAGCTGTCATGGCTGTTTGGCAAAGAAGGTGGAAAAGACACATTTCAGCAGCAACAATAACTGCTGCTTTAGTAGCGTTATGGAGTACCAAATACCTTTTACCGATTGTACACGATCGCCTTAACAAGTTCTCAAATCAGACTTGTAAAATGCCTTTTACTTGAAGTTAGAAAAACACTCGAACAAAACCTTAGTACAGTGCAGCAGAAAACATTTCACTAAATTGATGTCTGAAAAACATGAATTTCACCTAAATTTAACATATGGATAGGCCTTCTCGTCTGAAACATTTCATTGAAGTATAAATGACAATATGGCTTGTTTAGGCTTCTAAACATAACAAGGTGAAGAAAACTTGAAAACTGAGTTCCGCCATCATCAAATGAACGTCAACACTGGATTGCAACGTCGCGAAAACGTTACTGGCTAAAACACAATAAAACTTCAGGTATTCTGTTCATAAGAAGAAGGAAACCGATTACCAGGCGAAGGCTACCTTAATATGTATGTTCAATGGTTTCCAATTTTTCTACAGGAAATGTATGTAGAAAAGTAAGGAGAGCTCTAATGAACGGTAATAGAAGTTCTATCTGAAATAATGATGAAACATGGTATTTCACGTGTTTGTTCATATGCAACAAAGGATAGGAAGCCTCGCAAACTTCAGAGGAACAAACAAAGTTCCCACGATTTTTGTTGCAAGGTCCACGACTGAGCACAATCTTTTGTTTTCTGATTATACACTATGCAGTCATATCGTCAACGAAACCTTTTTAGTATTGTGCTTTATGCTTGGTTAAGACCAGAGAAGCGAACAAAATTATGTAACAAAGAACTCTGTTGGGCTTCATAACCATTCCCCTGTTTTAACCATGGTTTGTTATATTACTTATTAAAGTTGTTTTGTGCTTCTACTTGGCAGCGTGGCCGAGTGGTTTAGGGCGCTGGTGTTGTAAACCGGAGGTCCCGGACTCAAGGCCTCCACCCTGCCATTAGCAGGACTTGTTTCTCGGTAGTCCAGAGTTCAATCCTCGGTCACGCTTTGTAAATAGCTAACTGGTCTGCCTCCTGCCAGTTGGGATTAGTAACTATGTTACGTTTACTTGAAATATTTGTTTCCTTTGTTTCAGTGGTATGCCTGTGAACTAGCTAAGCTTAGTGCTTGTATAGCTAAGTACATGACCACTATAAATAAGTAATTACATTACATTACATTACATTGTTTATTTTTTACATAGTTTACGTTTGTTTGTTTTGGAAGCAGCGTGACCTTGTGGCTAGGGCGCTGGCTTTGTAATCCGGAGGTCCCATGTTCAAATCCTCCTCCCTGCCCCCAGATGGATTTGTGTTTGGTGGTCGCAGATTCAACTCCTCCACGCTTTGTAAATAGCCAACTGGTCAGCCTCCCGCCAGTTAGGTTTTTTAACAAGTTTCTGTTTAATTTACGATATTTGTTTGCTTGTTTCGCTGTCTTCGATTAGTACAGTAGTGCTTGACACTTCGACACTTTAATAACGTGACTTAGTTTATTTTTAGTTTTTGTTTCCCTATTAATCACATAAAATTGTACATTAAATGTAAGGAGAAAAATAAAAATTTGAGAGTATATTAAATGAAATTTTTCTTACCATCTTCAGGGAGTAGTTTTTCTTCTTTCATCTTTTCCACATCTATTTTAGCATCTTTCAGCATCGTCAAAATAATCAGTCCTGGGTCAGACCTGAAGTTACATAAACAACAACTTGAAGCAAACAGAATTTAAGAGCCAGTGCCCATAACTATGGACCAAACAACGGCACAAGGCGAAAAATCGATTTCGCTCATTTTTTGCCCATAGATTGGCCCTAGCTAGTAAACAAACGGACCATAGTTCGTTTCTGCTAATGCAGCCTTTTGGGGGAGAAATTTGCGAAAAACGATTTTTTTCCGATTGGGCTCAAAATCTACTTCCGGTTTTGCCGAATTTTCCGAATATTTGATTGCTTCGCGCTCCGCAGAACAGCTACTTGAGAATTTTTCAATGGTTTTTACATTCAGCTCAGGTCTTCATGGTATGACTGAGCGAAAAATAAAATAAATCCAGGTTTCGTTTGAGCCCGAAACGAGATCGAACAGAAACGCAAAATATTACGATGTGTTGCAAACGAATTATAGCACTAAAATATCGCCATATTTTTCTATGGGCTATAACTTTAAATGCCATAAAAACACTTTCTACGGGTTAATTGTACACCCACCTGTTTGAAAATCAAAAAATATCTCTGGGCAAATTGTTTTAAGTCGCCCGCCTTGGCCTGTGCTTCTCATAAATTTTCCCCTGAACCGCCGTGAGAATGTAAACAATTGCGTGACGCTGGCGGTCATCCCGAATACATAATTCGTTTCCAACAAACCGCGGATGGCTATCTTAGAACATTTGGGTGAAAAAAGAAAAACATAATGGACCACTTTTAACTTTAATATTTTGAAAGTCATCGCTTTGGAAATTTCGTTAATTAAAAACGCCAATTAAAAGCAATTTACTTGGAGTTCGGGTGTTACTGCTATGTCGTTTTAGGCTGTCGTTCTTTCTTTGATCATTTTAATTACAAGAACGAGTTCTAGAAAGAAAATCGTTCTAAGTTCATTTGTTAAGCGTAATGACAAGTTGATATTGTTGGTTTGTAGCCTTACGTGATCTGAAGGAACGCTACAGTGATTAAATTTGTATTTGTTGATTACGACGGATCGATTTTCGGTTAAACCTTTTTATTTGTACCAGCACATTTAGTGCCTTTCCTCCTGCTAAAGAGTCGGATAAAGTAAAGTAAACAAATCCTAAAAGTTTAAATCATATATAAGAGGCATCGACAGTGCGAGTGTCTCGGTAAGCTGTTAATTTGAACAATTACTGTGCTGGACGGATTGCTTTCCAGGTTACGCACGTACTATAGATATAGTTCACTGTGCGCGAATGTTTCTGTTTCAAACAACTGAAATGCTCAATGCTTTTTTTCTTTTTTTCTTCAGTCTTAAAACTTAAGGTTAGAGTTAGGCTAAACCCTAAACTGTTTTGGCGGCCAACCTATTTTTGGCTAATTGCTTAATCAAATTATATATATGATTTCATTGAAATTCGCTCTTCTGTGACCGACTTCCGCGAACAAAACAAGATGGATGTTCGCTCTTCATTTAAGACTACAATCCTGGTCAAAAGTGTTGGGACAGTTACGGCAGATGACTCCACAGGCAGCCTCTCTTAAGACCAAAACCGCGCAAGCCTGCCTACCCCTCTCCCCCCTGTCAATGTTGATAAAAATCTTGAAGAAAAAAAAATCCTTGATAATAGCTTCAGAACAGCCACGTTTCAAGAATTGTTCGCCTCCTAGAACAGTATTGTCGAACTAAAGAGACGATAAGATAGAGATATTCACGTCTTATTCCAATAATAGCGATTTTTAAGCAATCGCGTTTGGTTCCAACACAACTATCTAACCACTTTCTATTGTTCCTTTTTCCTTTTTTCCCACATCCGATCTAGTCTTCAGAATAGCTTCATTTTCATGCAACATTGCTAGGGGGGGGGGGGGGGGAGTCAATTGTACTTGCTTCTATTCATCTTTTGTTCTAAAACGTTAAGGACGTAGTTGAAATCGTGGATTTTAGCGCGCAAAAAGGGGAGGTGTCCCAACAACTTATGGCCAGGATTGAAGGTTTACACTAGAGGAAATTGTTCCGGATTCGTGATGAATCCGGAACGTTTTAGTGCCGGATTGATTTTGCCGTTTACACAAAAGTGGACGAATCCGAAATAAAAACTCCTCGGTTTGGTCGTGACTCCGGAGATTTTGAATCCGGAATTTAAAGTGGGAACTTTGGATCCGAAAACTTTTGAATCCGGAGAGTTTTGTCGTATAAACGATTTTCTCTCGAATCCGGATATTTTTTCGCCTGTGATCTTTTGAGTTTGCGGTGGAACGAAAATGGCGGATTACATGATCCAGCCGTAGTCGAGTCGTAGTCACATTGATGGCCATTTGATGGCGGTCGCTGGGTGATTACCTCGTGCTGTTTCAGGTGTAGATAATCACTTTTATAATGGGTAATGCCATACTCCTCAGAAATCCAATTTATACTTTACTGCGCAAATGACGACGATGGCACGATCAAAAACCTCGACGGTTCTAGATATTAAGTAAAGACCAGAATAAATACCTGGAGGGACCTGACATGATGGATAACAGTACCGTGGTCAGCGAGTTGAAAGAAAGCTTCAGACTGTCTCAACCTACCCCTAGCCTTATTTTCGGAGGCATTTTGTTTCTCGTCGTCGAGGCAACAAACTGCTTGTTAACCATTCCATCATGAATGTTCCCGGAGTTATCGTCGTGTATAAACGGTTAAGAATCCGAATATCCTTTCACTGTAAACCTCTACTAATCCGAATACTCTAAAATTGATGAATCCAGGAACTTTCACGAATCCAAAAAAACTCCTTTAGTGTAAACCTAGTCCTAAATCGACCACTGTAATCTTCACATGATTTGTCTACCAGTGATATGATCTGCAAATTTCAATGAGGTAATTGATCAAACAACCAAAGTAGAAAAGATGGATTTTTTTTCCCAGTATGATTGAAACTTAAACGCAATTTCTTCCTCGGCTAATTCAACTCAAGAAATTCCAGGTTTTCTAGCTGAGTTTGAGCATATTGTGTAGGTACAAATTTTCTACACAGCTAGAAGAGCTGAGATGCCGTCACGCAGTTAGTAATTTATAGAAATTATGGTATTTCCACTTGACTTTATTTGTCATTTTCTCTTGTCTGTCAGTCAATGATTCAATTGGCATAAACCATAGAGGACTGGTTAAGTGTATCTCTAAAACTGCCACTGTATTATAAGTTATCAGTGAAATCTATGAAACAAACAAGTGTTAAAATCATTTCCCGAAGTACTGTAGTAACGTTCTTTATCAGGGATGTCGTGGGTGTTGCAATGCAAATGAAAAAACATATATATTTATACTACCTTAAACAAAAAAAAAAAACCATTTTCCATTATTTTATTCACACAACTTTTCAAAAACTGCTTTCATCGGATTGCTGGAAACGAATATTTTACTCGAGAGTGGCTCTCCGAGTCACGCAATTGTTTACATCCCAACGGCGGAGTTTGGGCAAAATCTACGAGAAACACAGGCCAAGGTGGGCGACTTGAAACCATTTGCCCAGAGATATTTTTTGATATCCTAACAGGTGGGTGTATATTTAACCCGTAGAAAGTGTTTTTATGGTATTTAAAGTTATAGCCCATAGAAAAATATGGCGATGTTATAATGCAATAATTCTCCTACGGCATACTGTAAAATTTTGCGTGTCAGTTTTATCTCTTTTCGGGCCCAAAACTAACTTTGATTTATTTTATTTTTCGCTCAGACATACGACGAAGACCTGAACTGAATATAAAATCTATTGAAAGATTCTCAAGTAGCTGTTCTGCGGAGCGCGAAGCAATCAAATATTCGGAAAATTCAGCAAAACCGGAAGTAGATTTTGAGCCCAGTCGGGTCGAAATCGTTTTTGGCGTATTTCTACCAAAGAAAGCTGTATTAGCAGAAACTAACTATGGTCCGTTTCTATTCTTACTAGGACCTATCTCTGAACAAAATACAAGCGAAATCAATTTTTCGACTTGTGCCATTGATAGGCGATTTAGGTCCATTTTTATAGGCATTCACTCTTAAACAGTGTTCCACGATTTATTTAAGCAAGGAAGCCCAGACAAAAGCACTGAACCGTTAGGGTTGTTCATATACAGTCGAACCTCCGGTTGCAACCACCTCTCCTCAGCGACCAGTTTTCCAAAATACCAATGTTTCCAAGTCAAATCACTATGTTTGGAACCTCTTGTAAGCGACCACCTCTCGTAAGTGACCTCGACTACTTTCAGAGCTAAATGTTTGCAATTTTCTTTTTCTTTAACCTCCCGTAAGGGACCACTTGACAGATAATAGAGCGAAAATTGGATAATATGGTGTTGTAACATTATCGTATTCCTGGGTAGTACAAGAGACAGAAATTTTCAATGGGAAGAACCGGATATTTTTTTCTCTAAATTGACTTTTTACAGGAATAAAATATTGCATCAGCATTGGCGTATGGGGTACATTGTAAGTCTCGTCAGTTACCATGTTCCAATGAGGCAAAATTTTGATTCAATATGGTCTAAACTCTCGTAAGCGACCATATAGGCTTGACATTTTGGCCGGTGGTCGCTTACGAGAGGTTTGACTGTATTTGCGTTTAACTAGGAGATTTTGTCTTCAAGAGGTGGAGGGGAAAAGTTATCTTCTTGACAACACACTATTTTCTTTTCTACTAAGATTTGCCAAAACAATTCACCGTAAGTATTTGGAGTGGTTTCACAAAGCGCTCCGTATTGCAAAATTCGGAACACTCAGGGAATAATCAGAATTGCTACATAAAACTTAACAGCCTTTAAAGAGGATATTCAATGGCTTAGCGATATGAAAGTTGTTCACCAACCTGTTTTCACCTGCAAAAGTTTCACTGAATTGATGCTTTGCCTTCTTAAGAAGATCCTGGTGCAGTCTTGAGCCTTCAACTTCACCCTGGAAGAGAAGGACAGAAACAAAACGAGGTCACATACAAACCAAACACGAATGCGCTGAAAGGAAAAGAGCGAAAACCAGGGAAAGTTCGATAAATAAATCTGGTCACATTCAATGAAAAGATTGCAAGAAAAGCGAAGAAGTATTAACGAGGGTTAAACGTTTACCTTGAAATAACCTTGCTCGGTCAGACAAGCTAAGAATTTCTCCCACCTTGGTCCTTTAGGATCATTTTCTTCCTATATTGTACATGTAAATGGAAAGTTCAGTTATTAGACATCTAACTATGAATTGCAGAAGGAAGGCAAACTGACTCCGTCCCTGTAAATCACATGCAAGCGCTTTGCTTGAACATTGTTACACAATGTTTTATGTCACAAGTATATCCTTAAGTACTGTTCCATAGAACTTGCGCAATATTTTTTTCTAAACGCAAGTAACCGAAAAACTCAGCGAACAAACAGTGTAGAAAGAAGAACCTGAAGGTGTACTTCACACAGTGATGGCAGAAATCGTTCCTGCCACAAATTTGGACAGGTTTGACATATTCGATGCAAAGTATAAGCCAGGCAACTTATACCACACCTACATGTATGCTAAACAGTGCCTTTGTATCCTTGAGTCTGTGACAATTGAACTTGTTTTGCTACAGTTTTACCACGCAACAGTTAAGCTAAGGTCGCTTGGTTTCTGTTACTCTCGGAGGAACTCATCAAACAGTAGGTCCGCAATGCATATTTGCGTAATCTTTCAGAAAACTGACCTCAACGCTTCTGTGCACTATAATCAGATGTTCAGTGGCAATCTGATTGTCTAATTTGCCGTTGTCAGTAAGAGTCCAGACAACAATGCTCGCGTCAATATGTCACGCTCTTGATCACGCTCTAAAAAAAACATTTTCTTTGACGTTGATATTGTGGTAAAGAACAAATCGCATGTGGTTTAGCGTCGTCTGTACTCTTATCAACAACGATATGCGTCATCACATTGGTCAAAATTTGTTGAGGACTCACTCGGTTGCGCCTCATGAGTCTACAACATTTTGACCACCGTGATGACGCATATCGTTGTCGATAAGAGTACCGACAACGCTGAACCACATTCGATTTGTTAAGTAGACTGTCTGTGCAGCACTAAAACAGCAAACTAAGATCCATTTCTAATTCTCGGTTACTTTTAAGGGAGATCTGATCATGATGAAACGCTCCTCCTGACCACTCACACCACAACATTTATTTAGATACCTTTAACTCAACTTCTTTTGTTCCATTTCTTCTACACAAGATCTGAAATCCACAGGCCTTCAAGCGAAATGAAAATCTATTAAAACTTCATCTGTGATGAGAATAATTATTTAAATCTTCACCAATTACTTGGTAGTTATCATTACTGCGTCTTTTAATAACACACAGTCAAGCAACTTTTTGCTGATATTAATGGTTTTAGTGGATCTCTCAAGAAACAGAAACCATTCAATGGTTTCAAAGGGCCACATCTGTTGGTTGTGATTGGTAGAATTTGGTCCATTTTGTATGCCTCTTTTTAATGTTTGTTGATTGTTGTTGTAACTATGATTGATAATTGTCCAAGTGTTATTGCAAGGTTCATTCTAGAACTACAAAAGTTAAGCAGGAAAAAATCTTGAGACATCACACCAACTGTAAACCTTGAGAGTAAAATTCTTAAAACACTAAATGAATAAAAAAGATTTACTTAAAAATGTTGACAGATTGGAATACTAACATTAATCTTCCCAAATGTACTCCTCAAGGCCTGAAACCGCTTGCCATTCAGACCATCAATAACATCTAATTAATACAAGATTTCTCCATCTCCATCTCCTTAATCTTTTCGACCACTAGACTAGCATGCCTAGCATGAGGGTGGTAAAGGGTTTATGTGTGACATGTGATGAGAGCAAAAATTAATGTGTGATGCATAAAGAAAGAAAAGACATGCATGATTCATGAATTTATGGAAAAAAAATTGTTGTTAAAAGTAGCTACATTACAAAAGTATGTTACGCATGAATTCCTGTTAAAATTTGAATGCGAAGCAGGATCACAAACTTGGCTGCCCTGACCCCTCAAGTATAGTATCTGGGAAAGGTGGAAGGGGGTGTCACTTTGATATGCCATTTATTACCATTAATTTAAAAGCTATCATAGGGAATAACTAACACTAAGCTTAACAAATACAGCACCATTTTTTCTTTTCAATTCCATAATTTATTATAATAAGTTATTACCAATTTCAGACCCATCTCATGTGCTTTATACTGAGGATTTGAAACAGGAGGCAAAGTCCAGTCTGATCGTCTGTCTGGCTTGAACGGTTGTTGGGATAACTGGGCATATAGGCATCGTGTAAAACATATCTGAAATCGATGGAAAAATTAATCTTATTAATCAAAGCAGTATGTGATAATGACTACACATGATAGTATAGAACAATACCAATAACAGAATGTTATAATAACATTACATACCCTGGACATTAGCCTAGTTTTCAGTGTAAATTGTTCCATTGTCCTACAAGCCTGAAATGTAGAAAGAGATGTCAACAGTACAGTACAAAGTGCAGAATTATACAGCTGTAAACAGGTAACTGTAAGAGCCAGAAATGATATTGAGCAGACAGAGAAGAGATGAAGTCAACAAAAACAAGTTTGTATAGATGAGCAGGGTGGAGATGCAGTGGCAGGGACTCCCCCTGTAAGAGGACACTTGGACACAAAGTCACATGGGATCAGCAGCAGCCTAATGGTTAGTGCTTTGGACTCTGGCTGAAACAGTCTGGGTTCCAGCACTAACTTAGGGGTAACCTGACCACATGTAGTTAGCATCGGGCTGAGAAGTACTACCAATACATCTAACTGCTTCAAGCTACAGAACTTGAATATTACAATACTGTTGCGTACATATACAGTTAGGATGACCTCCTGCACCAAACAGTGCAAAGTGGTAAGTAGACCAAGTAACAAAAAACCTCTCACAAAGGAACATGTCTAAGGGAGTACTTCTCACATGGCGACACTAAAACATGGTCAGGACCAACCACAGAAAAACACTTCATTTGCAAGGTCCTCCAGTAAGGAAAAAGTGGGCACCTTCCATGTAAGGGTAACTCATCATCCTGAAGGCTAAAGGAAAGTTCTTCGCATTAAACACCGGGTCTTGGTCACAGCAATTTTAATGCTGGGGGTACCCCTGTGATGGACTAGCATCCCATCCAGAGGGGAGTGAAAATATTCCTAGTCACTTGGTGCTACAGAAACCGGGATAAACTCCAGCCTAATGGGCCATTTGGCTTTGTATGCAGACTTTACCTAATTTACCTTGGTCAGACCACACTCAATTCAGTTAACATCTATGTGAGAAAGCAATATTTATTGATCACGATTCCAGTCATACACAAAGAACACATTATTTTGTAACTCTCTGTAGCAAAATAGATCAAGGTACATATACTTTCCCTAAGAAGACACTGTGGACTACAGAATACTGCAGTATAACAAACCTTCATATCAGTAGGAACCCTCTCATAAAATGCCTGGACAATTGGACTGATCAAAGATGGCTTCTGATCAAGAACATATTTCACCTCTGCAGGCACATAGCAGTGAGCATGATGGAAACTGTTCTGAGATTGCTCTGAAAGTCTGAAGTGACAAAGACAAGTAAATACCCTGACAAGAATGTAGCTGGTACATGTATCCAGTATATAACAAAGTAGACAAAGCATCAAATCTTGCTGTATTAGACTAAAAGAAAATGAAGGTTCTTACATCTCAATCCTTTGATTGATTGTCTTTTGGATCTTTGCTGCTGCTTCAGTATTGTGAGGGCCAAACACTAACTGTAGTGCCTGATCTATTATGGGAGTACCGGTTGGGTATATTGTCACTTCTCCAGGGTTGGAGGGAATGGGAATAATATGAACTTTTCCATCATGAACAAAAACCTGAAAACAATAATAACTTAAAGAAAAAACCAAGCAAGGTTTGAAGGTGACTATATGCGACACTAAACTGGAAAGTCAAGAGCAAAAATCACACAAACAAACAGTATCCATGTATAAGGTTCTGTGACATCATAACACAGCAGAATACATGAACACCACTTTTTGAGCATTTTTAAAGTCTGACATGTTTTGCCTAGAGAAAGAAACAATGCAGTGTATGAAGTAACAGCTGGCTTACTCTGTTCTTGCTGTTGTCTGGATTAAGCCATCTTGGTAGGAAATGAGCTGCTTCGATCAAAAGGAATTCACCATCATTGTCTGATATACTGAGATTTGGAAGTAAATCAAAACAAAAATTTATTGACTATGAAAAATATATGGTCAAATATTTAACACTACAAAACCTTTACAGTACATAAAGTGGAACAACTCATGTCCACTGTAGGGATTTGAGTCTGCCTCCTCCACAGGCTTTTCTCATTTTTTTTTTTAGCGCTAAGGGCGATTGAGAGACTGGGAGTGAGCAAGACGGCATGATCAGGAGCTGGTAGCAAGTGAGGAGCACAAGTGCAGGAAGGATTCCCTGTGCCCCTCCTCACTAGTTAATTATCATATTTTTTACTATTGCACGGGTGACTGGGGGACATCAAGGCAGGATTTGAGTCACTACATTGTTTAATTGTCTAAGGAACATTGCTTAAAGTAGTGCTTATGTTGCGTACAAGGTTTTTGAAATTTTGGTATCTCTATCAGGGTTGTAAGAAGTAACTGGCCGCAGGGGAAAATGAAAATCACCATCTACTTCATGATCTCAGCCACTATTTATCTGCCGGCTATTTATCTGTAGGCTATTTATCTGCAGCCTATTTATCTGCAGCCTATTTACCTGATCCTTGAGAAAGAAAAATTGCAAATTCAGCTACCTACTAAATGACAATTGGCTCCCAGTTCATTATCGTATAGTTTTTAGAGTCTTGTTGTTAGTGTTTAAGCGTGCAAATGGTATGTCTCCAGCCTATATAACTTATTTGTTACATTATCGTACTCCCTTAAGATCAATATGCTCTGTTAACAAATATGCTTCAAGATCAGTCAAGCTCATTTACGAAGACTTACGGGGATAGAGCATTCTCTGTATTTGCTCTGAGACTTTGGAATAATTATATTTATCCTTAGCTTTGTGCAGATTGAATTTGACTGATAGTTTTAAGAGGGCCCTCAAGACCTATCTTTTTACAGAATTACTATTACTATTACTATTATTACTATTATAAATAAAAATTTTAAGGGGGTGTCAGTTGGATAATTTTTCTACAGTCAATCAAAGAGTATATGCTACATATACTTGGAGATTGAAATGTCTTCAGTCTCAGTTCTAAATTACTTTTCAAACAAGGACTTTTAAAGTGCATATGATGCAGAAATGTTATGTGTAATTATAAAATTTGCCATTTGAAATACACGTTTCCAAAGTTGGAAACTTTTAGGGGGAAAATTCCCGATTATACAAGCCGCCAAATTTGTGCTATTTTGCCCTCCAAAATGGCATTTGAATTGCACGGTAAAAATACCACGTGACAAGAACATAAGCACTTAAAGTTCGCGAAGGCAGTTTTGTCCATTACCTTACCTAATACATATTTCAGGGAAAGCCTTGGAAAGTTTGAAGAGAAGAGAAACTATGAACCATTCATCATCAACATTGTCACCAAACTTTGTTTTCCCATACAGATGAGCAGGGACATCTCCTGTAAACAAAAAGTCAATTAAGTATGGCATGACATTTGGTGCAAGTCAACTCAAGTCAAGCCAAATATTTGACCTTAAAACTGTGCATGACGTACACCACATAACTAACCACACCTCTACTAACTGTGGGACCGAAATGCTACTAAGAGATGCCAGCCTAAAAATATAGAAATCTGGATATGAAGGAAAATGTTTAAAGTGCATGTTTACACACTTATTTTGACCGATTTTGGGAAATGTTAGGGGATTTTTTGACACATTTCCATGGTTGAAACAGTGGAACTCAATTAAGTTCTAAGTTTTTTGGATGTTGAGAAGAGGAAAATATCAGCAAAATCCCAAACTTTGTTTTTTTTTGTAAGTTGGCACCTGAATTATGGTGAGATGCACATAGGACATGCACTGGACCCAGTCTGTAGAGTATGGAAGTAATGTCTGACAAGACCTTGCACAGGCACAAACATTTTTCCAAGCATGCAGAGCAACAAATGTTGGTAAAAGGACAGTTTCAACTTTGCCACTTTTCTTGACTTCAGAGTACCTAAAGTAGACTTCAGATGGCACACAGCTGAGACCGGTCCATAAGCTACTAAGCTTTAATTTTTAATCGTATCTGTCTGGTTGTCTGTCTGTCTCTTTGTCTGCACACAAACAAATTTACGCGTCTATTAACTCGCGCGTTCAATTGTCATCTCTTCGGATATTTGGCCATGGAAGTGGGCAACCATGAACGATTTTGCAACGTTGCAATCAGCCACAGTCATTGGAAAAAAGTAGCTCATAGTTCTATTAAGTGTAAAGCAATTTTCCAAACAAAGTTGCAAGAAACATCACTGATTTAACAATGTCTTTTAGCTACAAACCTTTACTGTCCTTGGTGGCGATACAGAGGGGCTCATGTTGCCAAATGAAATCATCAATAAGTGGACTTAAAAAAGCCAGGTAATTAGTTAACAGTGCTTCCAAGGTGCGTTCAGTGGCAAATAAATTTGCATCCTTCACAAAAATTCTGTATTTTACGGCGTTTTCCATCACATGCACCCTGACGCAGCGTAAACACCATTTTCATCTGCCATCTGTATTTTTCAGCGGTAAGACATCGTGGGCTCTTTTATCATCCAGCCCTCCCTCGACCCCTCACGTTCCCCATCACGCTCTCCATAGATTAGAAGAGCTCCGCGTTCCAATCTTCCAGTAGCTCCGCGCAACATTGACAAGCAACTATCCTGAAACTGTCCAGTTATTTCGGTTAGAGGAGCGTCAATAACAACGAAAACGAAGACGAGAGTTTGTCGGTGGAAGGTGGAAGACAGTCTTTTTCGAAACTCGCCCAAAGCCCTCACCTACCGTCTTCGCGCTAATCCCTCGCAAAGCTTGCCCTCGCGCTCGTGTACCGCGCTCCGCGCTCCACCCCCTCGAATACCTGGTCTGCAGGCTAGTCTTTCTTAAAGCCCTCTCCAGAAGTATTTCTGGCCTTTTCAATAATCCTCAACTAACAGAACGCCTGGAAAAGGCGTCACCAACGAGTAAGCAGTCAGATATTATCAAAGCAAAGTGCGAAATATCGCCTGGATTTCGGTCCCTAATAGCAAGGTTAGTACCTGCACCGAGAAGAGGCAGAGATATAAACATCAATAATTATTGAGCTAACATGTGAAGTTGGAAGCTCAACTGGCAGATCCTTTGTTGAAGCAAAAACATAAGTACCAGGTACTGTATTACATCTGTCGGTCTGAAATTCAGCGTGCAGATTCCCTAGGGGACGCTGCTAAGTAACTACTCATGCTGATGGCAAAAACATGACGTTACATCTTCTGGAGAGCTTTTCTGTTACATTAAAGCAATAGGGTACTTTTTCCGTGTTTACATCGCCTCTCCTAAACACAAGGGAGGCTGGGAGAATTCGAGACAGTTATGCAAACCCGAGATGCAGTCGAAGGTTTGCATAACTTTCGAGAATTCTCCCAGCCACGTCCCCAAGTGTTTAGATGAGGCTATAACACGGAAAATATACTCTTTAGACCCTTTTCATAAATGGCTGCCAATTTTAAGCTCTTTTGTATACATTTAAATTAGCCTCACTAAACTCGTTTGAGAGTAAAAATTCTTTTGAATTATCTACTCGAAAACGAGGTTAGTCAGGCCAATTTTAAAACTCACAAAAGAATTTATAATTGGCAGCCATTTATGAAAAGGGTCTATTGCTTTTATGAAATGTTTCTCAAAAATACGCGCGAATCTAAACGTCACAACCGTGTTGACATACTCTCATTCAAACTCCCCTATCGACCAATGAGAGCGCGCATAGTATCAGATAATTTATAAAAACAATTAGAAACTTTCCAGACGTGCGGGCATTGAAAGCATGGAAACAAAAAAATATTCTCAGATTTTATTCTCAGATTTTATTCCTTTCAGTTGCTAGAGGATGAAGTCCTCCTTTGTTTTTCATTTTCATCCCTTAAAACATTTCAGTTGCGCATTAATAATGTAGAATCTGTTTCATTTTCTTGGATTATTGATCATAGCCGAACAACTTTGACGAGTAAGACAAGCCGTCATTTTGATCGTCTTTTACTTTGTCTTTTTTTGATATGAAAATTTCTGGGCAAACACCAATCTTTAAGAGTCGTTTTAAATAATTACAATAACTTTGAGATTTCTGGAGATTTTTTTGACGGCCGTTGCCTTACAACCAGCAGATTGAAAATAATACAATAAAAAATAAAAGCACATGTCATTTGAAGTCTAAAATAATAATAAAAACTCGATTTAATCAAATAACTTAATTAGATGCCTTATTATTAGTTGTCATCTTCTATATATTAGCCAGTGACATTTGTTGTCGTACGTGTTGCGTGACACTTCTGCGTAACATCATTGACATGTTCGCGTACAAATGTTGATCCCTTGTCACGCAACGTCTCCATTTGTACATCTTTGTGTTACTAAATTTCCACGGTCTCTCTTGTTTCAGTGCTCTGATAATTGCTTATCCGTAACCATCTCGACTGGAACTGAACGTGAAAAAACGGATCCTGAACGATGAGAGATAGAGGGAGGGCGGGGGGGGGGGGCGGGGGGGCGGGGGGGGAGCGAACAAGATGAGAGGTAACTTCCGCTCACGATCACTGAGTCTTCACTTTAATTCCGTGACCAAAAGGACCGTCAAGCGCACGAGAGATGGACTTGATTTCGTTTGTGTTTCAGTTAGATCCTTCATTAGTGACAGGTAAAAAGAGGCCATCAAAGCACACTGTAGTATTTCCATCTGCCGTATCGCCTCTCTTTAACGTCAAATTCTTTTTGAAGAAAATTTCTATTCCAGCTTAAACAAACCTATTATCACTCCTCTCGAGTTAACGCTGAACGCTAGAATGTGCATAAAACGTAACCTATATGTCAACATTAACACAACGCAACTTTCCCGTCCTTTCCTTTCGCATTAGGATCCTTCATCGCCCTCCACTTTCAGCTCCTCGTTTTCTGGGACCTTGGGAAGTGACGTTCTCCACGCGTGACTCAAAGTAAAGCGTATTTCGGGACACGACACGGAACGCGGACGCATTTGAGGTTTCTCCACTCGCCTGACTTCGGGTGATCCGGGAGGCTTTGGTTTTCCGTCAACATTTACTTTTTGTAAATGCGCTGCATAAGTATGCATACTGTCCTGTACCGCCGCGAAAGGATAGCTTTTCCTCTTCGGTCTCGGCGATCTGATGCCATTTGTAGCCTTCATAGAGTTTTTATGCTCTTTGAGCTTTCTTCTTAGTTCTATCACATTTTCTAGCAATTCATCTCTCCTCTTTTCGTGGCTTATCTGAAGTGATTCCTGCGCGAGATCGCAGAGAAATGTCTCCACGTCTGGGTACAAAAAGCAAATAAAGCAATTTAGAAATACGACTGAGAAAATAAGCAATAATTGTAGTCTTCTCCTTGTCCATGTCTTGTCTATAAAAAATGTATGGAAATGCTCCCAAGACACATGTTCATATGATTATAACATATCCTGGATTCTGTGCGCGCTCTTATGGCCTAAAAAATTACACACACGACCATTTTTGTAAAAGTCAAACCAAACCTGCTGGCTTTTTCGTGCTATTCATGGTGAAATTTACAGCCTCATTTGCATAGCAAATCACCTGTACAAAAAATCCCGGGACGCTACCGCCAGCGGAAAACTAGAGTTGTATACGTTTCCCTTTAGTCTCCCAACCACGGACAACACGCTCATGATTAGGTCACGCGCGCGAGTGTCGAAGCCGCGAATCCTCGCGCGTGTGACCAAATCGTATAAGCCTGCCGGCAAGGACGACGTTCAAAAATCCCCAATGTTCTTATGTTTTTCGGTAAATACCGATGTAATGCAACAACTACCTCTTACCATTTACAAGATTTGCAATATGTGCCCACAGTTCCAATACAGCCGTAAAGCGCCTCAGACATGGACATTTTGGTTTGTAGTTTGGGCAAGTAGTGAAATATAAAGAAAAAATATCGTCCCGTCCCCGAAAATGCTTCCTTTCTTGAGAACTAAATCGAATCATTTTTACATTAAAGAAAATCTCTTTTCCAAACTATCAACCCTTTTAAGAACGGCTGACTGTTAGGATCGAGAAACGCCGGTCAACGTCCCATTTGACAAATCGCTCATATTTTGCCCAAAGATACCCTTAGGTGACCTAATTCTAAAAATCATTTAAAGGTTCCAGCGAATTTTTATTTTTCAGAAATTCGCGAAAATTTGAAAGCGCGGTCAAAGTGCGGTTTTTCGTGTAATAAAATGACCGAAATAAGGTGCGAGGACGAAGCGCTGCTAAAGTCTTAAAATAAACTCAATTGACTTCAAACTTCACACAAATTTGGAACAACCACTCTAATTTATTCCTCGCTTTAAACTAATCTCAGATATGTTGTTATAGTGGTTTTCCGAACCATTTTAAAAACAGCTATGAAGCGTGTGAAAAATAACGGCAAAATATAGGTCATGTTTAACAGCATAAAAATGCATCTGGTACCTCACTTTCCGATTATTTTACTTTACAGCCTTAAAATATCATTATTAAAGATATACCATGCCAAGTTTCATGCTCGAACTCGCAGTATTTCCCTTTGTGAAAAACGAAAATCTATGTCAATGTGTTGGGCGTAAATAACACAATAATTATGCACGAACCAGAGACAAATCAATTTCAATGGCGAAAGTAAAAGGCTATCATTAATTAGAATCCCGTCAATTCACTGCTATCAGTAGAAACATAATGTCCACTGCATAAAAACTGTTTTTAGACGTTTTCGAACCATTGCGCGTTAACTTTGTTTAATTTCGTGTCCGCCGTCATGTCTAGTTTGTCATCGCGTGTATTTCCTTAATGTCAACAACACGTGAATGGTTGTCATAACAAACGCAAGAGATTTCCTGGAACCTTAATGTTTTCGATTCACCAAAACGCTTTAAGTTCGTTAAGACACAATAATGTGTCAACTTGGTATGCTTTTTAGCATCAAGGACGTTAAAGGACTGTAAATTAATCGAGTTGAAATATCTTGAAGCAAATCCGGCAAAATCGCGCCCTTATTCTAATTTGGTAAACAGCCGATCTCCGCTCAAGTTCAAGAAGTCGAGAGGTTAATCCGGCAATGTATTACCGGTACAACAACAAAATCAAACCGAGGTCATAAAAAGTGTAAGTTTAAAAGTGTAGTGGCAAGTTCCAAATAAATTTCGCCTATATAAATTGGAAACAAGATGTGAAACTGTCTGACCCGAAACAAATAAACAAAATATTAATACGACTAATTTAACCCGAAAATGTTACAGAAAACATACCTAAAAGCCGTCGATTCCCCTCGATACCACTCCGCATTGCCTTAAAGAGCCCAAGCTTTCTGCTGTAAGAATCAGGGGCCACATGAATCTGTATTTATTATATCGGCAACCATGCTGCGTGGCTGATATTCGAGACTCAGTAAAAGTTGTCACACAACCGTACGAGCAGCCCAGTCACGCTTTCACTGCTCTTGCACAAATGTTCAACATTTCGCAATTTACATAAACCGACTACAAGTTTAAAGTAGTGACAGTAGATTGAAATGCGTCTTTTAAAGCTGTCCTATCGAGGAACAATTATTTCTTGTTTTTGAATGGTTCTTAGTTGTAGCTACAGTCGGGGAAGGGGGGGGGGGGGGGGGAGAGGGTATTCCCGGAAATTTCGGATATCTGTATGCCGTGGAAGATTAAGTGGTCTCCAGCTCTTAACGCCAACACTGAAACACTAGATACTTCTCGAAGTATCACAGGGGTCACTAAGCTAAATAATTTTGAGTGTAGCACCGCTGAGTCAATTAACCGTTGACGCGCATATTGCATTGACCGTAGACAGGTGGAAAAACAGTTAAACCGGAAAAGCCTGTTGCACATTGTAATTTAGCGTTGTCCAACACGCAGTCGGTCTGGTTGTAATGTTAATCGTATTTGAGAGAATCTCAAGTTTTCTTTCGACACATACTGGGGTGACATACTACTAGATGGGCGTGGCCGGGAGCCACGAGTCAAGTCAGTCAACTCGCCGTGCTTAATCGAGAGGAGTGACTGCGACCTTAACATCAGTGCCATTATCAACGGGTGTGACCGAGGAAGCGTCTGCTGAGGTTTCCATAGATAGTAACCATGCACGGTAGGGGTGTACTGATGTCTTCAAGGCCGCTGCATTCGTGTCTTTTATAGGCTGTCTACTTTAGAGAGGCGCTTGTCGCTGGAGAAATGTACTCAGTCCCTGGAAAGCTATTCCCTTATGGACTTAGCCAAAATGTGCTACAAACCTTGCTTGGAGCAGGCGTTGGCGCTTAACTCAAAGCCACAATAGGTCACCAGGAAGCCCTCGTTGTTTTAAAAAAGGTTTGGGTTCTCAGGGCAGTCAGTGACAAGCAGCAATCGTATCTTATGGCAAAATTGCGCGTTGGTCAAACGACAGGCCGAAAGGTTGACGCCGAACTGGTGGCGCGGGAATGCGCAGTGCCAGGGATCCTTATAATTTTCGTCTTTTTCAGGTGCTATTTTTTCTCTCATCTAAGTGCCGCAATGCGCCAAAGTGATCCTGATGAGATCCATGTTCAGGCATCTGAAGAGGAGAGAAATTTTAGTCAGGCAAAGGAAGTTGTAGAAATACTCCAGCTCCAGCATCCTTTGGTACACGACCAGCAAGACTCCTATGCCTTGGCGATGGAGGGTGACCTAAAGAACCTAAAACTGTGTATGCTACCGTGCGGGTGCGAAGACATGGGACTAGATATACCTCTCCCACTCGTGCGCGGAAAAGCTCCAAACTCGGCGCTTCTGAAATATTTTACTAACAACTGCACTTGGCGGAAGTATTCTTAGGAACTGCCAGTGTTTGGCAAAACACCGGCAACTCTAGCGGGAGGGGGGGAGGATCGCTAAATTTTTGTAGAGAAGGGGAGGGAGTAGAGGAGGAAGACACTTAAGAGGAAAAACTAACGGCCGAATCGTCTCAACCTCGTTCCCAGGGTCTCTCATCTCACCACCCCCCTGGAGCGAGCTCAGCATCAGTTCATTAGAATAACACAGAGGCCTATTAGGGTAAAGCGTAGGGACAATCTGCAGTCCTTCCACTAGTGGCTCACTATCACTCTTCTCGGTTAAGCATGGCAAATTGACTGACTTGACTCGTGGCTCCCGGCCACGCCCATCTAGTAGTATGTCACCCCAGTATGTGTCGAAAGAAAACTTGAGATTCTCTCAAATACGATTAACATTACAACCAGACCGACTGCATGTTGGACAACGCTAAATTACAATGTGCAACAGGCTTTTCCGGTTTAACTGTTTTTCCACCTGTCTACGGTCAATGCAATATGCGCGCCAACGGCTAATTGACTCAGCGGTGCTACACTCAAAATTATTTAGCTTAGTGACCCCTGTGATACTTCGAGAAGTATCTAGTGTTTCAGTGTTGGCGTTAAGAGCTGGAGACCACTTAATCTTCCACGGCATACAGATATCCGAAATTTCCGGGAATACCCTCTCCCCCCCCCCCCCCCTTCCCCGACTGTAGCTACAACTAAGAACCATTCAAAAACAAGAAATAATTGTTCCTCGATAGGACAGCTTTAAAAGACGCATTTCAATCTACTGTCACTACTTTAAACTTGTAGTCGGTTTATGTAAATTGCGAAATGTTGAACATTTGTGCAAGAGCAGTGAAAGCGTGACTGGGCTGCTCGTACGGTTGTGTGACAACTTTTACTGAGTCTCGAATATCAGCCACGCAGCATGGTTGCCGATATAATAAATACAGATTCATGTGGCCCCTGATTCTTACAGCAGAAAGCTTGGGCTCTTTAAGGCAATGCGGAGTGGTATCGAGGGGAATCGACGGCTTTTAGGTATGTTTTCTGTAACATTTTCGGGTTAAATTAGTCGTATTAATATTTTGTTTATTTGTTTCGGGTCAGACAGTTTCACATCTTGTTTCCAATTTATATAGGCGAAATTTATTTGGAACTTGCCACTACACTTTTAAACTTACACTTTTTATGACCTCGGTTTGATTTTGTTGTTGTACCGGTAATACATTGCCGGATTAACCTCTCGACTTCTTGAACTTGAGCGGAGATCGGCTGTTTACCAAATTAGAATAAGGGCGCGATTTTGCCGGATTTGCTTCAAGATATTTCAACTCGATTAATTTACAGTCCTTTAACGTCCTTGATGCTAAAAAGCATACCAAGTTGACACATTATTGTGTCTTAACGAACTTAAAGCGTTTTGGTGAATCGAAAACATTAAGGTTCCAGGAAATCTCTTGCGTTTGTTATGACAACCATTCACGTGTTGTTGACATTAAGGAAATACACGCGATGACAAACTAGACATGACGGCGGACACGAAATTAAACAAAGTTAACGCGCAATGGTTCGAAAACGTCTAAAAACAGTTTTTATGCAGTGGACATTATGTTTCTACTGATAGCAGTGAATTGACGGGATTCTAATTAATGATAGCCTTTTACTTTCGCCATTGAAATTGATTTGTCTCTGGTTCGTGCATAATTATTGTGTTATTTACGCCCAACACATTGACATAGATTTTCGTTTTTCACAAAGGGAAATACTGCGAGTTCGAGCATGAAACTTGGCATGGTATATCTTTAATAATGATATTTTAAGGCTGTAAAGTAAAATAATCGGAAAGTGAGGTACCAGATGCATTTTTATGCTGTTAAACATGACCTATATTTTGCCGTTATTTTTCACACGCTTCATAGCTGTTTTTAAAATGGTTCGGAAAACCACTATATCAACATATCTGAGATTAGTTTAAAGCGAGGAATAAATTAGAGTGGTTATTCCAAATTTGTGTGAAGTTTGAAGTCAATTGAGTTTATTTTAAGACTTTAGCAGCGCTTCGTCCTCGCACCTTATTTCGGTCATTTTATTACACGAAAAACCGCACTTTGACCGCGCTTTCAAATTTTCGCGAATTTCTGAAAAATAAAAATTCGCTGGAACCTTTAAATGATTTTTAGAATTAGGTCACCTAAGGGTATCTTTGGGCAAAATATGAGCGATTTGTCAAATGGGACGTTGACCGGCGTTTCTCGATCCTAACAGTCAGCCATTCTTAAGTTCATTTCCTGTGATAAATCCTACAGGAATATCATACTGAGAAATATCTGAAAAATCCGTTTTTAAAATAACTCTTAACATTATGAACTCAATCGATATCTTCCCCGATATTTTCCATGAACGTTAAATATAGATATACGGTATACACAGTTTACAATAACATAAACATCAAGAGAAGTTGACGGAGTAGGTTAACCAAATAACTTTCTTTTGCCGTTTATTTTTATCTCAATCACAGACATTTCAGGTCATTTTGGTAACGGATTAATCCAAAATCCCAAAACAACTAGTCATCGAGGTCCCCAAAACCGTTGACCCCGTCATGTAACGATCAGATAATGGTCACTGCTATCTCACGTGCAGAAAAACATGCATTATAAACCTGGAGGGAAGTTGATATCGTTTTCTATAGACTTGGAATCTATCCGGAAAGGTTCTTAGTTTCTATTATTAATTTCGGTATTATTTCAGTTTCTAACACTTGCTTTTTACCGAAAACAAAACTTAGCAGGGTTTCGGCAAAGCAAACAAAAAGGACAAGGTGAATTTGAATGAACATAGACTAAAAATGCAATTGCCTTTCTGTTGACTCTCAGAACAAAGTTTGCCGTATCATTCGGTTAATTTTTTGTGCAAACGTTCTTGAGTCCCTTCAAATCATCTTCGCAATCACCTTAAAAATATGATAAGTGTTATTTTTAATCATTTCTGTCGTTGTAAACTGAAAGAAGCCACATGACCCCTCGCCAAGATTTCCGCGAAACCAGAGACCACGCATGCAAAACAAACCCTATATCGGTCTTGCCACCGGAAAAAAGAGAAACATTTTAGATGCATGCTTTTATTTCACCTGATAACTCAGAATTGAATTTGCATACAAAAATTCAAACATCCGTCATCTGTCTGAGAGAAAGGCGAACGTTTTCCTTTTACAGTATTCTGGCTTCCGTTAGCGAACAATAACAACTCTCGTGGTACGCATAGACATTTCGACACATATCACCATTAAGCGCGGAAAACGGAAATTTTTTCCTTATACCAAATACACTAAGAATAGAGTTTTAGACATCATTTATAAATAACAGTGTGCTAGATTAAAAAATATCTGACCAATTTTTTTAATTGTTATGATAATATCCTCGTATTACCTTTTGGAGGAATATTACTTTGTTGTTTTATCAAGAAAGAACCGTAGATCCTTTCCCAAAGGAGCAGTATTCGGATTATGGCGAATTCGTAAACATTTACCAGGCTGTACAAAACCGAGACTTCTTATTATTTCATTCATACTTCCTATTTACGTTTTGCAGTTTCCCTCGTTCCCAATTGTATCTTGATTAGAGAAGAAAAGGAAAATCAATATAACTATTAACTAATTTTCCGTCGCCTGTTGCTTTCATTGTGTCACCGATGATTTTAAACATCAGGGAATAACGCAAAATAATTTTTCGAATAATAATAAAGAATTCGGCTTTTTACATAACCTAATAACCGATCAACACCATTCAGAATATTCACCGAAGAGTAGAAGGGGAAATAAACAGAAAGATTGACCTATGAATAAATTTTCAACTTTACCGAACAAACATTTATTCCCATATCTGTTTGATTCTGTAGTATTCGTGCAAGTTATCCTAAATTTTTTATCAAAGCTAAGTGACAAAAAAAGTGTTAAAATTCCGCTTTCAGTTGCTTTAATTCTTGACTCCCTTATCTAGAGCAAAGAAAAACATTTAATCCTGAATGAAATACTTTTATTTGCCATGAACAACACGTTTGTTTACTAAAGTTTGGCGCACGCAATAAAATTGGAAATTCTGTTCGCTGGCACGACAAAACAAACTATAAATCCATTACTTTCCTTGATAGAAATGATCGTGCTTCGTCTAACTGACCATCAATATACATGTATTTAGCAGGATTTCAAACGGTCACGTACCTTGAAGAGTTGAGAAGATTTCATCATGGAAATGGTGATATTCGTTGTCATCTCCAAACGGGTGATTCATGCTCAATAAGTCAAAATTTCCCTGAGAAATGAAGTCCTCTATGCAGACAGTTTCGTCCGTGGCATACTCCTCTTGTAGATCTGCTTAATTCTAGGCAATCACTCGTTCAATGAATAGTAGTAGCTTTGTGAGTCTAATTTCCGTTCGCCTCTCGTCTTGATTTCAAGTTCAAATGTTTAACAGCTCAACATTTATCGCACACTGTAAGGTTGCGGTTGATTAGTTGGTCACGGTGTAACAAAATGATGGCCGTATAGTTACGAAGTCTTTTCGATTCGACAAGAAAGCGAAATTTTAACGTAAACGTCTCCAATTGCATCACAGACGAAGGGAAATGACAAAACTCCGCTGTCGCAGTGACATGATGCTTCACTTTGCCTGTCAAAAATTGAAACGGAAGAGTAATTTAAATTGCAAAATACTTCGCCGCTTTGTCACGGCTGATGACTTCCACGTCACCTTGAACGTACTTACGGAGTCGCCCAGGAGGAAATTTGATCTTCTAGTAACTCAGTCTAAACAGATCAAGCACAATGCCCTTTCCTTCCCAAAAAGAACCACCGGTGAATTCATTTACAAGAAGAGCAGAAAGAGCGATGACAAAAAGCTACGGATCACCTGTGCTAGTCATATTCTCCAGGAAAATAAATTAAGTGCAAGCAAATTGATGTTTATAAATAATTCAACTCGGGATGTTTTGGCCACAATTCAGTTTAACATCTTCAAATTCACCTAAATTGAGCCGGATATTACAAAGACGCTTGATGCTTAATTGCAGTTGTCGACAATATTTTCAAAACAATGCCATCCTTTGTGAAAAAGATTTCTGCGAAGTCTGCAAAGAGGAAAACCATTTTATAATATTTGAGTTTTATATTGGGTCGGGAAAATCGATCGGCCGTTGTTGTCGGGAAAACGACGTCACGAGAGACGTAAAGGTGACAGAAAAAGTAATTAATCATAACAATAATCATGAAAATAAAGAGAAGACAATTTGTGTGGGAGTATAATACCCGGCATACGCAGCCTTGACCATTACAAAAAAACCTTTCAATGGTTTCGCAATTCTAAATATTGAGGTGTCTGTACTCCTAATGATATGTATATCAAAATAACGTAAACAGTTTCTTGCACGGCGGAGATGATTAAAGTCTTAATCGAGGATAGGAAGCGATTTGACAATGTTTCATATCAGTCGGGTATCAGTAAAATTCAGTGCCGTGAAATTTTTCACCTCTTTCCCAGACTAAACGATAAACACACCGTCGATGTTGTAACCTCGTTCCCAATATCTTTCTTTTTGCTGCTTCTTGGATTTCTTGGTCAGCGGGGCCTTAGCACGAGGAACAAGTTGCTCTCGAGACACATCATTTTATTGGCCAGATTCTTTGAGGCCCTATTTATATGGTCTTGGGTACCCAAAAGAACCCTTCTCCCGGGGCAACTTTATTGAGCGTTTATATGAGAAAAAGTTGTCCCTCCCTGCTGGCCGAGAAGTTGACCCTGCACGATTATTTATAGCCCTTAGTACATATTCATATGCGTAGTTATCCCTGTTTCTTTGAGTTTCCTTTGGTTAGTCGATCACCTTGGGCTCCGTTGAACTAATATATAAAAGTGAACTCATCCAGGGTAACTCGGTGGGAGGGTTGTCTCGGGTACCCGGGACCATATAAATGCGGCCTTAGATTTACGGCTGAAAAACCTCACTGGTTGATCTCTTACAAAAACGGCATTACAGCACACACAGTCCTCAAAAGATGTTTCAAAGAGAATTCAAAACAGCGCGGCAGAATATGTTTACCTATCGAGAACTTCACCGAAAATTCTCCCTGCAAGCCGTTTTAAACTTCCTAAAGTTCTGCAGGTACTGTGATTAAACAGTTTTAGTTAAAGTGCCTATGAAGTAAAAAATAATTGCTGCTGATTTGAAAGGCTTTTCAAAGTAAAGAAGAATGGCATTTTCCTTTTTGGAATATCTTTTTTCGTTTTAGAGATATTCACGTTTTTGTATTATAAGTGATGACGTCATAGGTGGTTCCACTAAAACAGTTCAACACTTAATCAAGAATATCTCTAGAAATATTAAAGCAGTGTTCTTTAAACTTGGCACCTGAAATGTAAATCACAAAAGAATCAAAATGACACCTGTTGTGCCGTCACCACGACAACAGTTATGCCGCTGGTCCTGTTTTAATTAAAAGTAACATTACCAGATTTTATCTTAAACAAGGATCATCCACTCCCAACAATCTAATGGGGAGAGTTAAGACAATATGGGAATCACGTGTGTTCCGAGCAAGACCCTCTGTCCCTTTTCGAAGGGTTGCAAATTGGCATATTTGGTTTTTCACAGAAAGAGACTGGAGCCAAAAGTGTTGCCATGGCAACAACACAGAAGGTGTCATTCTGTTTCTTTTGTGATGCACATTTGTGGTGCCAAGTTTGAAGAACACTGCTCCAATATTTCTAGAGATATTCTTGATTCAGTGTTTTACTGTTCAAATGGAACCACCTATGACGTCATCACTTTCCTCATTTGCATAATACAAAAACGTAAATATCTCTAGAACGAAAAAAGATATTCCAAAAAGGGAAACGCCATTCTTCTTTACTTTGAAAAGCCTGTCAAATAAGCAGCAATTATTTTTTACTTCATATGCACTTTAAGGATAAACCGGGAAGGAAACAAGCGTTGAATTAGTGAAAGTCTTAGGAGAATCTAGCCAGTCATATCATTTGGCTATGGAGCCACCCACTCCCCCAAGGCCCTGCCGGGTAAGACAGACAAGTGCCTCTGGAGCCAGGGGGATTACTCCGTTATATGAGCTATATAGGTATGTGCAGCCCAAAAGGTATGGGTTTTCAGCCGTTTCGGTCATAAATAGGGTATCGATTTGGCCATTTTGGTCTTAAATAGGGTATGGCTTTTGTACTCTAGTCTTGAATTGGGTATATTTTTTAGAAGAAGCTACTCTTTGCTCATTATCGATAAGACCATAAACAAAAGCTCTTCAAAAATTATTTTGAGGGCAACTGTGTCAGCCTTAACGGTCATAGATAGGGTATAGAATTTTTGGTCTGGTCATAAATAGGGTAGGGAAAATCTCAGATTTTGGTCATAAATATGGTAAGGGTTTTGGGAAGCAGGTCGCACATCACCACCAAATTTTTTTTGGGAGTACCCTTTCGGGCTCTGGAGATGAAAATTGGGACGTGAGGTAGGCCCATTGTACAGTTTCTTGTGACGCCAAACCCCTCTTCTTTGCTTCCCTCCTTGATAAGCTACTGTGTCATTATGATTACGGAGGATATACACTCATTAGTTTTAATTGAGAGCCTTGTCTAAGCTGAGAATAATATGTGTTCTTACTGATTTAGTTTCACTAATCTTCTCAAAACTCAGGTGAGTTGGGGACGGTAATCAACGTGAGTTGCAACTGGTCGAATTACATGGTATTGTCAACAAAATTTGAGTGAAATGAAGGAATATTAGATAATAACCAGGAAAAGAAAAAATGACAATGATCTACAATACATATCTATTTTGAAACGAGATTAGGGTTCAGGCGTACACCATAGGCGTTAAGTGTGTGACTAAGTACGACCCTCATTTTCTCTTGGTACGACGGGTCTTTGAAGGTCGTGGAACATTTCCCGCCAACATGCACATTAACTACCATTCCCCAATCAATCCTTACTCAATAGGATTTTGTATGGCAATGAGACATTTGCCCGTGAAACTACATTTTTCTTCCAAAAAAATGTTTACATGATAAGCATGATATTAACACTTTATATTACACTATGCAATTCTTCAGGATCCCCCCAGTCAATAAGAACCAGTTGCCTGGACCTTGATGAAGAACCAAGAGGCATTGCACGTGTTACGCATTCGTGCATAGCAGCTGACAAGATTCTGATGCAGTGGTACAAGACTCGGGTAACTTGAGATAAAACAGCAAACACCACAAGGAGACAAGCAACAGAAGGTAGCAGGCCGAGCAAGACAACCTCGATCCACAGAAAAGCGTGAAGAAGGCTGTTACTTGGTCCCGTGGGCTCTATTCCCTCGGAAATATACGTGGCTTCCGCTAAATTGACAGTGCAGATAGCAACCAAGCTAATAAGAGAAAGGCTCTCCCAGATATTAGCTTTACGCTCGCGGAATGGCCTTGCTGTAAGATGATGCAGGAGAATTAGAAAACATGCAAAATCCAGGCAGACGAAACGTATCATTGGATCTGTGGAGAAAGCATGGATGGTCAGCAAGATCAACCTTCGGCCAGTCAGTACACTTTCCCAGTATAATGTGCCATGCTTGCCATCAGAGGAAGGTCGGAATGGATCATGAAGAACCTTTTTGATTTCTTCTGCATCGTCGCGTGAATTTACCCAGGACGGGTAAGGTTGGTTTCTATTTGGTCTCTTCTTGCAGTATCGAAAGAGCCAGATAAGAAGAAAAGGCAAAGGGAATCCACAAGATATCAAGAATTCCTTAGCCGACACTCTGTCTTTGGAAAGCATCAGCGATCCCCAGAAAAGGACTAAAACCAGGGGAATGACAAACGCCACTATGAAGACAATCAACAGATATTGCCACCACTGCCAACACTGAATGTTCCCATCCATAAACAGACGCCACTCCTGGCCAATAGGAACACAGTGAATGAGCTTGAGAGTTGTGTCTGCAAGTGTTTCGTATCCAAGTAACAATGTTTCCAGCGCCACGGCCAGATACAATGGCAGTGATGGGGCTGCCAAGTGAAACGATTTGCTAATGAATCGATGAATGGCGTGGATGAAACCGACGGAAATCAATGTTGCCAAAAACTTTAAACACATGAATAGTTCTTTGGTGACGGCATCAAGACCAGGAAATGGACAGCCAATGCTACCATTCATAGTTTTTACTTGAAAATTAAAAAGTGCAATCACTGGTGGAATGAAGGGAACCATATGTAGAGTATTCTCGGGGGACTTAACCATCACCAACTCTGCAACTTGATAAAAATAGAAGACGATCTTCAGGTACCCAGCATCGTGCTTATCACTGTTGTCTTCGTTTGATGACGACTGTTGGCGAACATTTTCGGCTTTTTTCGTAAACCACAAGCTCTGCTGATATAACAGTGAGAAGATAGGAGGCCTAAAGACGACGTAAAGTGCAAAGAACATGACGTAGATAAACGATGCCACCCAAAACCAGTGATCATTGCATTTCTCTATTTTTCTGCATGACGTGGAATACAGGACTTCACTGTACCCAGCAGAACATTGGCCACACAGCACGCCTGACCTGTTACCATGACAAACATTGTAAGCTTGACGAGAGGAATGGGTTGGAGTTCTGCAGTATTCCACTGGACATGAAATGAATTGCAGACTTGGTGGTCTTGTTGAAATGCTGAAGCCCCAAAAGTTCTCTTTGGCTATAATGTTTCCATTTTCACATTTTGCTCCGTAGGGACATTTCAGGCACTCAGTGTCCTTGTTTATATCTAAACCACTGGTTGAACCTCGCTGTAAAGTATAGAAACCATCGGGACACTCATCACAGAATAATTTGATGTAACTGACGTTCGCCCAACATGTCTCGTCACCATCCCAGACAAGTTTCTCATTACCATCCTTGACAAGTTCAAAACCGGTTATAATTTTTTCTTGTTTCATTTGCCGTCCGTTCCGGCATCGAAGAGTAGAAGAGTTATCAATGTTTATTGAGCTGCACTTTGTAACTTCGAGCAGAGGGTTATAAAATTCCCTGTCGACGTTAGCTGTAAAAGAAGAACTTTCAATTGTGACGGGACCGACACTCTCAGAGCGGAGAAAACAGCCATAGCTAGAGACTGATTGTTTTACGTTAGATAATCGTTTCAAAGCTGTTTGAAAAAATGAACTGTTCACAATGTTAAGTCTGCCATAGCCTGTTTTCATGAACACGTGACCACCCGGTGTTAATCCCTCGTTATCTTTAAAATGACAGTTTTTGATGGTGACGTTGCCGTTCATGAGGTCTAAAGCTCCAGAGACACCCACGTTGCCTTCAAATATGCTATCCTCAAATATGACAGGGAGCGTAAAGTTCTTCTTCCACATGAATTCATTAGTGTTGCTCCGTTCTTGTTCGCGACATTTAGGCGGATCTTCGTCTTTAATTTCGATATGTACGGTTGCTCGATCGACCAAACGATGCATTAACTGAGAGTTGTTAAGAAACTTGCAGTTTTTAATGGAAATCAGCCCACGGACATTCTTATCGGCTTGAACGGACAGGGCATAGCCGTGTAATTCGCGAAAAGTAACGTTTTCAAGAAGTAACTTTGCTTCAAAGTCTGAAGACAAATATAACTGTTGATCTGGTTGCATCGTCTCCACATCATGAGAAAGTTGTGTTTGTGGTTTCGGACTCGGTTCCTGCGTGGGACGTATTATTGCAAATCTGATTGCATCTCCAGAGCCGCGTGTTTTGTGACCTAGAAATAGGCTGTTTCTTACAACAAGTGTTTGGTCGCTTGTTGAGCAAATGTAATCATTACCTAAACAAGAAGTGGTTGACATCCGAATGCCAAACCTGTTGTTTGCCAAAAGACACTGGTCGAGGAGAACTTTTATCCCCGGTGTTGTAGGTGTTGTTTTGGGGGGACCACTGGCCGTGATGGCATACCCATACGTGGAGTTTATAGTCACTTTGGTTAATCTTAAGCCAAATCCACCATGGACAAAAACAGCATTCTCGTTATTTATAAACGAAGAGTTTGAAAATATCAAATTTCCATAGCTGAAATCGTGCCGAATTCTCACCGAGAAAGCGAAGCCATTGTCCTCGTGACCGAGCTCTCTGAAAATGGAATCGGTGATGGACGCAGCTACATACATCTTCGGAAGCTCCCTCAAAACTGTCGAATGGACGTATACGGCAGCTGTTGTTTTTCTGTCCCACGATGTTACATTAAACTGTCCCTTTCTGCCCTGGAAAAGGCATCTTGATATCGTCAGATTGAAGAATTCGTTAAATAAGTGGACTATTATAGAGTTTTTATTGTACCAGAATTCACTGTCGCTGACTGCAAGCGTCGACTTCTGGCAGCTAGGTGAAAATGATTCTTCTTGTCGCATGCCAACTCCATAGGAGCAGTTTATAAACTTGCATTTAGTTATTGCAACATCAAAGGAGCACACTTTATAAAAAATGGCATTAGTAGCGTTGAATACAAGGTTAGAGAGGGTAACTTTAAGAATGCCAGCTGTAGCATGTGTGCCAAAAATTAGACCAACGGGATTTTCACAGGAAATGTGGGCCTCAGAGAAGTGACCTTGTATTGTAACACTTTTGAGTATTATTATCCTTTCTTCCCCATCAGAATTGTTATCAATTCTTAAACAGCCGTATGGATGTAATTCACTTTTCCTTCCGTCAAGACAAATCTTGCCGCCATCACGAACAAGTTGTAGTGCTTGTGATAAACGCCGGCATGGTGTCAGAGAAGAACCGCAGTGAGGAAAATCCTCGCCAGTAAGGTGGGAAACAAAGAGGCAATCATTCGCTTCTTCGTCAGCACCTGAAGAAAATCAAATTGTCAAAACCTTGTAATATACAAGCTATACTGCCAATTCCCTGAAGACCTTATGAAAACGTGTTCTCATTGCAGACACTAATTTGCCCTGGTGAAACTTACAGTAACGTCCTGGAAAACGAAACATCTTACGTTTACAGAGAGCCACACAACTGAAACAGCCATCCTCTCAAGTCATTATAACTGTGCTGTCCGAATCCTCTTTACCGCCCCCCCCCCCTCCCCTCCCCCTTCCAGCCCACGCCGAATGTCATGGATCAATGTTATAGTTCGCGTATCTTTGAAAAAATTGCCTACATTTTTCAAGTTCGTCGTTTGTAATCGGTCTGCGTTAATCTTCTCCATCCTTAACCATCCTTGTTCCTGTATAGTTATTATTACAGCTTTGATATTTATCTTTTTGAGCTATTATTTTCAGGTTTCCTTCAATTTAAAGGTAATTTTGTACATGGCCAAAATACCATGACTGACCTCATTCAAGAGATTATCGAGGTAAGAGAGTGAATCCCCCATATAGGCGTTATATCCAAGGTAATCCCTCTTAAGTTATTTTTAGACATTGTACCCAGTTCTTCCGCCGATATTACTGGCGCGTTGCGTGGATGTTTTCGAGGAGGATCTGTTTATGTCGTTTCGTTTCGTTTCGTTTCGAAGCAAAGGAAAACCTCCAACGCTGTGGGGATGCCTTCTTTGATATTTTGATTACAAGCAGGGGAGCTTGGGCTCTCGGTATGTTTTAATATATTTCGAAACTTTAATAGGAGTTTGAATAAGAGACGGATGTCCCCTGCACAAACAACAACAACTGAATGAACGGCAGAGAAATGTTTGGACAAACGAGTGCACAGCAAACAAACGCTCAAACACAATCTAGGCAACCGAATAAACAGATGGTCGAAAGTAAAAGCAGGCGTTCGCTGACCAAGTAGCAACAATCAGTTTAAGCAGCAACGGCAACAACACCAAAGACAAGGTCGACTAAAAAACGACTTAATATTCAACCCACGAATCTCGCGTTAATTTAGATTTATTCATTTTGTCTATATACTGTCAGAAATATCCCAAACAGAATATGTAAGACTGCGTCAAAATTCGAAAAAGAATTTTAATAATTGGCCCTCATATAGTTCACGTTCTCTCGAATATGCAGAATGTGGCTATTTCACGTTGTTGTTTGTGACCTTTTGTAAGCAATTGCAAAGAACTGAACAAATAATTATAACGCACGCTTACACAGCCATTGTACTAGTTGCCGTTGCCGTCAAAGTTTGCTTAATTAAACTCCCTAAAACCGAACAAACGGCCAAATAATGAACAGCCAAACGAGCACAAAACAAACGAAAGCCCGGCCGAACAAAAAGACGGCTGAGAGTGCAGAAAACATCTCTGCTATATAACGAAATCAAAGCATATACAATGAAGTTCCCGCCATTTCATTTAGTTTCGAGAAAGTCGCTTCGGCTGTCCACGCATCGCGCGAGTAACATCCTCGGAAGAACTGGGTACCATGTCTAAAAGTAACTTAAGATGGATTACCTTAGGTAGAGGACCTATATGGGAGATTCACTCTCTTACCTTATAATCGTTTGCCTCATTTAGTCCAAAAATGCTGAATTTCTCAAGCAACGATATAAAGGGCGGTAGATCAGTTAGGTCAGGTCAGTTAATTTCCGTACAAGTAAGAAAATTATATTATTCTGTATAAATCTTTCCTGCATAAATCTTGGCCAATGTATTGATACTCGTTGATACTCGTTGATGCTCGTGCATAAACTTTATTGTATTGTGTATTGTATCGGGATACACTTTACAGTTTTTGAAGGATTTTTTTTAGTTTTGATCTCTGTAGCCGTTTCAGAGACTAGAACGAAAACGAAAAGTTAGTAGAAGAAATATGCATGCCGGCGTGCACGTTAACTTTCTACCTATCCCAGAAGATCATCGTTATCCAATTTCTCCGCAAGGTATAAGGAGGCTGCTATTAAGAATTCAAGAAAAGATCACAAATCAGATGTGCTGTGAGATGCTTTCAAAATACCGCAAAGTTACTAAGAGATTTGTAAGAACCTGTGAAAAGAAAGTCTATTTCTGTTACCAGAAGCAAACCAACATTTCGTGACGTTGAATTCTGCGGAGAATAATTCCGTATGGAATATATATGGCGACTGTCCTTATTCAAAATTAACGACTTAATTAGTGTAGGAAATCGGTCTCTTTGAGAAACAATGAGAGATTAACAGAAACTGTACGCGTGAACAGATCCGACTTTTCACGATCAGTAATTTCCACGAGTGGCTGCTGCAGGAAGGTACCAAAAAGTTGGTTTTGTTCACGCGTACAGTTAATCCCTAATTGTTTCTCAAACAGACCGATTTCGTATACTAACTCCAAAACAAAGAAATGTTTGTATCGGAAGATGATAAGCCACGACACACACACACACACACTACTATTACTCACCAGTTTGCTTTATAAGAAGAAGAAACAAAGAAAGGGATTTTATCAAAGGGACGCCCAGCAGCGAATTCATCTTGGTAAATATGACGTTATTGCATCATACGCTTGTTGCTCTTAAGCATTAACCAGTTTATATTACATTACTGTCTAGGTAAACACGGGAGCCAAAATTTTAATACGTTATATTGAAACAGGGATAAGAAATACGTAATTACAAATATTTATCTCTTACTTTCAGGGTATATACACTCGTTAATTTGGTTTTTCTGCCGAACTTGTACCATGATTGTCGAGAGCAAGGAACGATCGAGCTAAGGTCGCTAAGAAACGGCTCCACCTCTTTCTTCTTGCAAAGTAAAAAATAATTGGAAGAATCGTGAGCAAAAGGTTTTCAAATGATATTCCTTGCGCGGAGTTGTGGGGTGACAAAGTGGTCCAATACAAATGAGAATGGATGTCTGCAGGCAGAATACAATTAGTCTCAGGCAATGAGTACTGATATTTTTTTTCACTCGAACAGTCTCGGGTAACCGAAACAAGACTGAGCAATATCGAAACATTTGCTTCGGTATTCAGATTTGCTTATGGACGAGTATTTGAAGGGTTGTAGATAAAGGTTTTGTCACGAAAATACAGTAAATGCTGAGCGTTAAACAACATTAACTGATGCCTCTTGCGCTTGACTTAGGAGCTGCTCAATGATAGTGACAGAAGCCCAGGAAAACGGTTTCATCTTGTAGTCGGTATACCGTTTTAGTAAGCGGCACTTTGTTTCGGAGCTTTTAAAAGGCTATTTAGGTCATTAAAGGTTAAAGCCGACTTTTATCTATTTTCTTAAATTTCTAAGAAGATAGTGAAATCCAAGATGGCAGATCAAATGCCGTCATTTGACGTCTATGACGTCAAAATTAACAAAAATGGTATCACCTTGTAGAGCAAGCTCAGGGCTATCTAATCTATGTAAATTTTTTTCTTTGTGCCTTAAGGTGGGACACACCATGTCTCAAACATTTTTTCGTGGCTAAGAGTTAACTCCAAACCATGGCAAAGTATACATTCTTAAAAAGCTCAAAGAGCAAAGATTATGAAAAAAATATTTGTGTACCCTATAACTGTATTGTAACCTGACACCGGCTGATTAAATCTGCCACCCGCTGGGGAATGCCAGGGCTTACTTGAGAAAAGATAACTCCTACTAGAACTGATCAAAAGGAATAATTTTTACATTTTACAAAAGAAGACAAACAGCTTGCTGGGATAAGCATAGAGATTTTTGAAAAGTTAAAAGCACGTGAAATGATGACCAGTTAAATCTGATACAGAAAATCTAGCATACGTTTCAATACATAACTTTGACAGTATGCACTGGATGGAAAAGTTCTATGCTTATCCCACGTACTAAAAACAACAAATCCTGAAAATTTTAGCTCAATTGAATAAATCCTTCTCAAGATATCTTTTCTAGAAGGCGAAAATAACTCGTTTTGAGAAAACGAGCTTTAAACTTACAGTAACAGTACTCGTCAAAATAAAACTTCAATACCTTAAGATTCGAGTTCCGTAAAAAACAAAACTTCGAATTTCTTTCAGAATTTTAGGTTAAGTCCCGCCTTAACAGAACGAAAACCCAGGGGAAGGGTTCCATCAGCCCCCCCCCCCCCTCCACCCCCCTTGTGAATTGAGTTATTTCCCTCTTAAGACGGTTTCAATAAACGCTCCCAAGAGATTGAAGCTTTCTGTACGACATTGTAAGCTGCTGAACTATCTGAACTGAAACTTGGGAAGTGCTTAGATTGACGACGAGGACGCCATCTGAGATCTATGAGCTCAGTCAGCTCACTGCCGGGCCAGTCCAAGAAACATCACATCGGTAACAGATGTTTTAGAAATAGAATAAGTAAAAAGGAGTAAATTAAGGACGTTCGCGCTAATTGTTTCTGCACATCCTTACGAGCGTACACAAATTTACACGCACGTCATGCATCGAGCGCGCGCTAAGTAATAAAATGAACAATGACAAGGCAGATGGCAGTTGCGACAGCTTTGCCTGGATTTAATGATCTTGGACGTTCGGTGACGCTATTTTTTCTTTTGATGGATCATTTTCTCTACCAATTTTCAACGTTTAACGAAAAATAAAGAAAATCTATAGATTAGAAGTTTGAATTTTTCACACAATGCATTATCCAATTCCGTTCTTTTTAGCTCCCCGTCTGTGCAGCGGTTTCAAATACCTCTTGAAAGGTTAAGTTTTGCGAAAACGTTGGCAACATTTGGAAATATTTGTACAACATACCCACTTCTACACAATATTGTTTACCTTCGTTGACTCACCTTCGATATTTCGATGGACATGCTGAATTACGTGCGCCAATTTTTCAAAATCAGGGTAGTTTCCACACGCTTTATCTCTGAAACGAAGTCCCTGACCCCCAATTTCTTTTGCATTTCTGACACAAGTAGCTCATTATCTGACTGCAGTAAAAATGTAAAAAAAAAAGATATCGACTGGAACATTTTCGCGCGAACGTAGTTAAGTCATTTCGTGCAGGTCAGAACTCAGGAAAGCCAGATTATGCTAGCAGTGTTAAACATAGATAAAAGTTAAAATTTACGCTCGATTTCCTAAATTATACCAAAACTTATGCTGGCGCAATCGACAAAAGCCTAAACGGCCATGAATGTACAACAATTTCTGCTGCATGAACAGTGCCTTCAAATATGCTCTATCTTTTCATTGTATGATATAAAGCCAAGCACCTGCGCATTTTCAATTGCGCTTTTAAAACTTACACACTATGACAGTAGAAAGATTACGCGCCCCCAAAAAAATTAACACAAAAATATTTCTTCCTCTGTTTTCTGCTTTTTTGTTTTCTTTTGCTGGCAGCTTCAGTCAACTGCAGGGTTTCTCAAATAAAAACCAATCAACCTTAAGTCAGGAAATTATAATTAAAACTCAAGAAATGCTTTTTATAGATTATGGCAACAACTTTTCGAACACTTTGGTGATGGTGATCGGCAACGCAAACCAGTGTTTTCCGAGTCATGACACTAAATTTCTCTTGTCTTGTACCCAATTAACAGAAAGTGTGGCTACTTTGCGTGGACGAGATTCTGGGAAATAGTAAGTAGTATAGACAACACAGCGAAATGTTTTGCTTTCTAATAAGAAAAAAGAAGTATACATTTTTACTACTTATAGTAGCTACCAGTTAATTTCTTAAAGTTTCATCATATTCATCTGTAGGTTAATATGATGTTTACCGTGGTGTTATCAGTCTTTGTACTTATGTCCCTGGTCGGCAACACGCTCGTTATTTTAACGGTCCTTATCAACAAGCCCATGCAAACGACGCTCAATTATCTACTCGTCAACCTTGCTGTCGCCGACATGGTCTTCGCCTTGAGCATTCTTATAAGCTACTTAATAATGCCATTCATAACTCTACCCGAAGGACAGACCGGGCGGTTTCTTTGTACATTTATAGCGGGCGAAGGTATAGGGTGGATTGGTGCTGCTGAATCCATTCTGTGTTTGATTTATATCTCTGTTGAACGCTACTTTGCCATTATTCATCCGCTTCGTCAACGCGGCAGATTTACTCGGCGTCGCTTAAAAGTTTTCGTCGTTGTTGGTTGGATTTTCGCCTTACTGATTAACATTCCCGACTTTCTTCGTGTTAAGAGCTACCAAGCCGTGGTACGTTTGTGTAAAAGCGACAGCAGCTCGGAGTATGCCTACACATCCCTCAAAGTAAACAGCCTGGTTTGGTTGATTCTAGCAGGCATAGTCCCTGTGAGCATCATGGTATACCTGTACTCCAGAGTAGTGCATCACCTGTGGTTCAAATCAGTCCAGAACTTAGAAGCTTCCCAGAGGGCCGCGCTACGTTATCGCAAGCAAGTTACCATAACACTGATTACGGTCAGTGCCATCTACACAGTCTGTTGGGCTCCAAACTTGACAGATTACCTCATGGAGCACTGGAGTAAGGCGAAACCGTGGATGAACAAGACTGGCGCAGTATTGCTGACCTTCAACTGTTCTGTCAATCCTGTGTTGTACAGCATGCGGATGAAGCGCTTCCGAGAGCATCTCCGTGACATGTTGTTTTGCAAGAAAAGGGGACAAGCCAGAGCACAGACGGCTAACGCGAATGCACGTTCCGCAACAGAGCGACCTGAGAAATTAACGTGTAACACAGTGGTACCAACGCCATTACCATTTTCATCTGCATTCAAGCAAGAGATGATTACGTCAAACGGTTTACTTAACGTCACGTCTGGGGTCACAGCAAATAGAGGAAGTGTACATGTAGATATAAACACATGCACAAAAATAAGGGAAGACGAAGAGGCAACTGGAGATGTAAGCACTGATTTTTCGAGTTGTCTGTAGGAAAATAAAAAAATTGAGGAAACATAGGGTACGTTAGTAACTATCGGAGGTTTGGAAGCTAAAGTAGACCGAGAAGCATTTCTGTAAATACCGTCACTAAAAAAATGTAGATTGTAGAAACGTTATTCAGGCCTCCAGTTACAATTAGGAACAGCACGAACAGTGAAATTTTACTACGTGAAAGACAGGTTCTGAAAATCATGTCGGAAGCCACTGCCAAAAGCGTAAGACAATCGAAAAACCTTGAAATGTCATACACAATCAACCGTTAAAAAGAGCCTATGGCTTCTGGACATTTTGACATCGCCAAGGTTGTGAGATAAACATGGTTCCAGTGTACTAAAATACGTGTGGGTACATACATCAGAAGGCTCAGGCTACGGAATCCTCAGACAAATGTTAGGGTCTTCAGGGTTTCAAGAACCCCAAGCTTTGAGCCTGCAGGTAATGCGACGATTCAATTAAGTCGCGAATATGTGTTGTGGGTGGAGATTGAGAGATCAAGGCCCACATTAGAGCTACGAAGTGGACGGAGCCTTCATTCAGCACAACAGTAACATCTTCAAGTAGAGATAATTAAAATCACGTTTGCTAAGATAATGTGCTTTCGTCGAGGATATCATAGTAGAACAAAGCAAAAGCTTCAATCAAAACTTTTCCCCTAGCTAGTGCAGTATATTACTCTAAATTCAATCTCTTTTTTTTCTCTCTAGTTTTTTATTTCCAACTTTTAAAGTGGAACCTCCTTGTCACCGCTGTCAACATCTGGCAGGGCTTGGCAGTGTCGTCTACATGTACAATTGTAATTAGATTTGAAGTTAAGTATCACCCTCTTGATTTGAAAATTTAAAAAGTGGAAACATCGACATATAAACACTTCAACGTATAAAGGGTGTAAAAAAATAAGAAATTTTGTGTCTAAAAATGAGTCCAGGAATAGATCGGTTCTCAGGATCCGGTTGAGTTATTATTTGGAACACTTTCTTAATTACATTTAGTATGACAGAAAATCTTATTTAATACCAGCTTGATTAATTGTCGTTGTCGGCTCGCTGATATCTCAAATACGGCCCTTGACTGCTGTCTTTACAGTCACAGAATGATTTCAAGCATGTCAACTCAAGTAGGGTGAATTAATTCTAACAGTAGGACTGATTATGTTAAGGTGTATTCAAGGACGCCTATTATTGTAAAAGGAATTTTAGAATAGTAATTTGTCTGGTTTTGAACACGCAAGGTAGTAAAGCTACTCTGGTGATACAGAGAGCAGTAGAAAACTATGTATTAATCTTGGAATTAATTAAGTTACCTGTCAAAAGTGAAGTAGGAGGTGGCAATAAAATATCAATACTGCATTTAAAGCAGTTGTTTATTTGCAATATCTTTGATAATCACATCCTTATATTTGACTTCAATTTTTCAAACTTTCGGAGAAATCGTTTTATATATAGAAGACTGCTCTCATTTCTTAGCTTCCCGCGTTTCGAAATAAAATTCCAGCCATACGTTATTTGTCCCCTCGGTAGTTTTTTTTCGGTATATGTGGAACAGAAAGTATGCGAAGAAGCTTCTTTGTCATGTTAAAATGATAATTCCAATTATCTAACCTCCGTATGCTTCCGAAGTAATAAAAAATGCTTAATTATAACGGAAACAAAAGACAGAGAAAGCACACTTTATACTTTAGAGGTTTATGAAGCATTCTTAACGAAGAAGAAGTGGTGATGTATGTTTAAGTTTGCTTGGACGTTTATCCTTCTTTTTTCACAAGCAAAAACGCCTGTTATAGCAACAACTCAAGTTTTGGTAATTAACGTAGCTCCCAAAAGACAATGTCTTCAAGACAGGTCCATATAAAGATCTCTTCATGTTGTAATCAATTCAAAGCAGTGCACCTGTCAGGATATGTAGGGTATTTTCCTTCGCCTCTTTAGAAAAAGATGTTTAATCAGCATAACACAGAAGACGATTTCCAAAAAGGATCCCAAAAGTAATAATGAATCTCACATTATACCAACAGTTTTTGCAAACATTTCAGCAGTGAATCTACTACTCACACGACCAAGGCAAACATCACTGAAAAGTTCAGTTTATACCACCAACACATTAATTTCCGGCTCAGGAAGAGTAAGTAGCAAACATCAGGAATTTTTTACTTTAAAATAACCCAACATGTGTATTTTGTACTGATCATAGCAGCTTTTGTGCTGATTGACTACAGTTGGAAGAATTAAGCCAGGCTATACATATTAACTTTTTGCTATTTTTTTAGTCGTTGACGAAAGTGTTGTTTCTTAACTGTCATTGAGATGATCTTCATTGTGGTGTTATCAATCCTTGTACTTACATCCCTGGTCGGTAACACGCTGGTTATTTTAACGGTCCTTACCAACAAGCTTATGCAGACTACGCTCAATTATTTACTGGTGAACTTAGCTGTCGCCGACATGATATCTGCCTTGTGCATAGGCATCGGGTACGTTATGACGCCATTTATAACCTACCCAGAAGGAGAAATAAGTCGGTATCTTTGCATGTTTCTTATAGACGGCGACCTAGCCTGGGTTGGTGCTGCTGAATCTATTTTGTGCCTCGTGTACATAGCTGTTGAACGCTACTTTGCCATTGTTCGTCCGCTTCGTCAACGCGGAAGATTTACAAGGAGACGTCTGAAAGTTTTCATCGTTCTCGGATGGAGCTTCGCTATTTTTATGAGAGTGCCTACTTCTTTGGAGGCCAGATATTATCATTCCGACCTAGGTGTGTGCAAAAGTAACGATAACATGGCGGGTAACATGGTGATCAAAGTGCACAGCCTGGCTTGGATGATTCTAGCAGGCATAGTCCCTATCAGCATCATGGTATACCTGTACTCCAGATTAGTGCGTCACCTGTGGTTCAAACCAGTCCAGCACTTAGAAGCTTCCCAGAGGGCTGCGCAATGCTATCGCAAGCAAGTTACCATAACACTAATTACGGTCAGCGTCATCTACGCGGTCTGTTGGATTCCGATATTGGTAGGCTACCTAGAGGAGTCCTGGAGTGAAGAGATCCTGTGGATGGAAAAGACTGGTAAAGTATTGCTTACCTTCAACTCTAGTGTCAATCCAGTCCTATACAGCATGCGGATGAAACAATTCCGGAAACAGCTTCGCGATATGCTTTTGTGCGAGAAACGGCGAAGACGCGGAGGACAGTCAGCTCAAGTGTGTGTGGGTCCTAAAATAAGGCAATCAATCAATGGATCTGAGGAATGCGCGCGGAATCCACCAGCAGCAACATCACTCTCATTGCTACCAGCGTTTAAACAAGAGGTGTCCAAGACGGGAAATTTACTTGACCTTACGAAATATCGGAGAAAATCTTCGATAATAACGAGGGATGCAGTTGACAGAGGGGATTTAGAGACAGCCACTTGCACAACAGAAAAGTCACAGAGGACGAAGAAGTAAAAAGGGACACAGGTACTGATTTATTCGAAAGTCCCCAGGAAAGCATGAAAACCAAGAAAAGCTCAATTGCGTTGAATACTTTGGTAAGCCCAGAAGGAAGCTCTCCATGATTTGTTGTTTTAAAGAAAAGAGGAAGAGCCAGAGTAAAGACAGCTGAAATGAGTGCATGTCCACCGACACGTCAACCTGAGGAATTAACGTGTAACACAGTGGCACTAATACCATTCCCATTTATATCTGCATTCAAGCAAGAGATGGTCACGACGAAAGCTTGACATTACGTCACGTTCTAGATCACAGTAAACAGAGGAAGTGTAGATATAAAAACATGCGCAAAATTAAGGAGATGCAAAGAAGCAACTGGAGATGCAGGCCTTATTTTTCGAGTTGTCTACAGGAAAATATGAAAATTTAGGAAACGTAGGGTACATAAGTAACTATCGGAGGTTTAGACGCTAAAGTAGGCCCAGAAGCATTTCTGTTAATACCGTCACCTATTCAGCCCTCCATTTACAATTTTGGGAAGAGAAAGAACGGTGAAAGTGTCACTACGCAAGACGATCAAAACCCTTGAAATGCCATACACAATCAACCGTCAAAAAGAGCTCAAAGCTCCTGAAACAAGCCCGTCTGGAGATATCGACATTGCCAAAGTTGTAAAATAAACATGGTTCCAATATACCAAAATACGTGTGGGTACAAACAGCAGAAGGCTTAGGCTACGGAATCCTCAGAAAAGTGATAGGGTCTTCAATGTTCTGATAACTCCGTAACATTAAGCCTGCACAACCAGACGCAAGGGCTGCTGGGTAACCGTGTGGCCTTAGTTCCAATGCGATGATTCAAGTTTCTCCTGTCAAGGCGTATACGGGTTGTACTTGGAGACTGAGAGGTCAAGGCCTGCATCAAAGATAAGAACTAGAGCTTTCATTTAGTACAGCAATAACTTATTTTAGCAGAGATAATTAAAATCACGTCTGCAAAAGGATGTTGTGCAGTTCGTCGAGGATATCATAGTAGAAGAAAGGAGAAGTCCTAATCAAAACGTTGTCCCAGCTAATGCAGTGTATTATACTTTCAATTTAATCTCTCTTTTTTTCCCCTAAAAGTGGAACCTGTTGTATTGCGAAACGTCTTAGATTTGTAAAACAAATTAGGCAACTTATCCAGGGGGTGCAGAAAGAAATAGCTTAGCTTAGTTCCTTGCCCCCGAGTGGGGGATAGGGCCGGAGATCAATGTTCGCCATCTGTCCCTATTCTTGGCCACAGCTGCTGCTGCGGTCCACGATGTAAGTCCCAGCTCAGCGCGTTCCTTCTCCACAGTTCTCCGCCATGTTTCCCTTGGCCGTCCTCTACTTCTTTTTCCACTTGGTGCCCAGGATAATGCCACGTGTGGGTTTCGGTTTGGTGCCATACGCAGAACATGACCTATCCACTTCCATCGCCTGCGTCGCACTTGTGTACTGATCTTTTCGATTCCCGCTCTTCTCCGAATTTCATCACTGGGCACACGCATGGGCCAATGGACTTTCAAGATTCTCCTTAGGCATTTATGAAGAAAGGTGTCAAGCCTTTTTTCATCCGCTTTTGTCATTCTCCAAGTCTCGCATCCATACAACAGGACAGCAATGATGTTTGACTTGAAGATCCTCATCTTAGTTTCTCGGCGGAATTCACCTGTTCTCCACACCTTTGAAAGTCGATGAAAAACACTTCTAGCTTTACCTAACCTACTCCGAATGTCCTGTTCGGCACCACCCAAGTTGTTAACAGTGGCCCCTAGATAGACAAAGCTGTCTGTATCCTCTACATCAGTGCCGTTTATCTTTATAGGATCTTGTCTCCTAGCATTGAGTCTGAGCACCTTCGTTTTGTTGACGTTTATCTTCAAACCCGTACCTTCACTGTTGCTCCCCAGTCTTTCTAACTTCGTTTGTGCTTGCGTCCATGTGCTGGAAATGAGCGCAATGTCATCGGCATAGTCTAGGTCTTCAAGCTGTCTCATCATCTTCCATCGAATCCCTGTGTTACCTTGCTCTGTAGTCCTACACATAATCCAATCTATTATCAGCAGGAAGAGAAACCCTGACATTACACAACCTTGTTTCACTCCTGATTTCACGGTAAGCCAATCCGATTTGCCTGCTCCATCGATCACTGCACACTTGGTGTTACTGTAAAACAATTTGACAATTCTTATGAATTTTGATGGTATTCCATAAGACTGCATTATCCTCCACAGTGTTCCACGGTGGACACTATCAAATGCTTTCTCGTAATCTACAAAACAGGTATACAGACTTGCATTCCATTCCAGCGATTGTTCGATGACATTTCGCAGCACAAAGATGTGCTCAGTCGTGCTTCGCCCAGTTCTGAAACCTGCCTGTTCTTCCCTTAGCATCCCATCCACTGCATCATGCAGTCTAGTAATAATTACTCTTCCCATAACTTTCGCTGGTACTGATAACAACGTTATTCCACGCCAGTTACCACAGTCAGTAAGGTTCCCCTTCTTGGGAAGCTTAACGATCAGACCACAATTCCAGTCCTCCGGGATTTCGTCTGTCTCCCACACCGTGCGAAATAGGTCTTCTAGCAGGCACGCAGTTGTCTCTATGTCAGCCTTCAGTAGCTCTGTTGTGATTGAATCCATTCCAGCTGCTTTGCCATTCTTCATGTTCTTCAGAGCCTGCTTTATTTCCTGTCGGGTGATACATTCGTCGCTGACATCTATTTCGTTTTGCTGCCTATCGTCAACAACTGCGGGGGCTACTGGATCAGGCCGGTTTAGGACATTGTCGAAATGTTCTTGCCATCTATGTCTGATCTCTTCTTCTGTTGTTAATAGCTTTCCATCCTGGTCTTTCACCATGTTCATGCTTCGTGGCCGGTCATTGCATAACGTCTTCGTTACCTCATACACCTCTTTTAGGTTGCCATTCCTTGCAGCGTCCTCGGCTTCCCTTGCAAGCGCATTTGCCCATTTTCTCTTGTCTGCTCTCAAGCTTCCCTTTACTTCCTTGTTTTTCTCATTGTATTCTATTCTCCTTCTTTCTCTTATCCTTTCTGATCTTGTCTCTTCCATCTTCTTCTTCAATTTCCTTCTTTCGTCAATTTTTCTCCAACTTGTTGCACTTATCCAAGTCTTGCTCTTCCTTTGTCTATGACCAAGAACTGACTTTGCCGTTTCGCAGTAGGCCTTCTTGATGTTCGACCATTTCTCCTCGACGCTTTCGGCGTTCTGGGTGTCATCATTTCCTGTTTCATCAGACTCAGTTTCTGTCAAGCAGCTAAATCTGTTCTTAAGCTCTAAGACAAACCTTTGTTTAATCTCAGGCACCTTTAGCTTGCTCAGCTCATATTTCCGTGCACTCGTTTCGCCTTGCTTTCTAACCACCCCACTTAGCTTCAATCGAATATTTCCAACAACCAGGTTGTGATCACTTCCAACGTCGGCACCCCTGAAAGCCCTGGCGTCCTGTACCGATCTCTTAAATATTCCATTAACAGCTATGTGGTCGATTTGATTCCTTGTTCTTCCATCTGGAGAGGTCCAGGTGTACTTATGGATGTCTTTGTGGGGGAACATGGTCGTTATAATGGCCATGTTGTTGGCCGCACAGAACTCTATGAACCTTTCACCATTATCAGATCTGTCGCTTCCTAAACCATGCCTACCAACCACTCCGTTTTCGCCCTCCATTTGGTGCCCTAACTTTGCATTCCAGTCGCCCATAGTTATTATGATGTCATGTCGAGGTGTCCTGTCATACACCTGTTGCAGTAGTTCATAGAACCCGTCTTTTTCATTCGTGTCAGCGTCATTGGTCGGTGCATAGACTTGAATAATGGTTGTTTTTATGTGCTTGGATTTGAACCTGGGGTCAAAGGCTGGTAAAAGGTCCCGGTGAGAGCTACTGTTGCCACTAGGTACCTCTCGTAAGTGCCGAGAAATGCCTACCGTCTCAAAAAGGCTCTGCCAGCAAGTCATATGTCACACCTCCACGTTTGGTGACCCTGGTAATACGATGTAGCTGAGTGACAATGGCGAAAGGCGAGCTTCCAGCGCCTTTAAATATCTGGTAGTCGTGGCTAGGGGAAGGACACCCCGACAGAAAACCCCTGGTCCTCCAGGTTGGGGGTTGGGCATGGGGCCAATCACCCAATCCCGTAAAAGCAAGGTGATTACGGAAACCGGAAATTGATGTCAAGGCCACTCTTTTGAGTGTACCGATAACTACCAAGGAGCGAGATCAGCGGCCTGCTGTCTTACAGGGGACGACTCCGTCATCCTGATGGACAGCAGTATGAGGAATGCAGGTGAAAGCCGAAAGGAAACTTGCATGCGGATAAGGGCGTTGACTCGCCCTAAGAAGACAATGAGAGTGGGATGTTGGAACGTGCGTACCATGTTCAGCACCGGAAAGACTGCTCAGGTTTGTAGAGAGATGGCAAAGTACAAGGTGGAGATCCTAGGGATCAGCGAGTGTCGATGGACAGGGTCTGGGCAGGTTAGGACACAAACAGGAGTGAATATAATATTCGCTGGCAGAAACGATAACCAACACCAAAGCGGTGTGGCCATTATGATGAGCAAGGAGGCATCTAGGGCTCTGAAGAGCTGGAACCCTGTGAGCGACAGAATAATAACAGCCAGGTTCAAATGCAAGCGCAGAAAGAAATACTGAGAAAAAAATATATAATGAAGGTAGGTGGTGGGAATGATGGTGAAAAAAAAATAATACGCAGCCTTTTCTTGACAATTATTTTTGATGTCACAACAGAAGGTCAAGGAACTTTTTTTTCAACAGTTCAAACTGTGTTTCCGGAGTTGGAGACTAAAAGACTTTTTTTTTCGAACATAACTGAGAAGAGTGTAAATAAGGAAACCTCCTCATTATTAAGAAGCTCTTCATATGTTAATAGATGGGCGAGATTTTTTGGGACGAAAGGACTCAACCGTTTTAAGCTTGGATGGTTTATCGTTGTTTTACAAATACTACAGAGGCCTGGGTTATCACAAACAGAAAAAAAAAACGTTTCAACAGTGCCTTCAAATATGTTCCATCTTTACATGGTATGATGTAAAGCCAAGCACTTGCTCATTTTCACTTACGCTGTTATAAAGTACACAGTATGACAGTAGAAAGATAATGGCTCCTTATAAAAAAAAAATAATAGAAAAATATTTCTTCTTCTCTCTTCTGCATTTTTGTTTACTTTTGTTAGCAGCTTCAGTCAACTGTGGGGTTTTACAAATGAAAATCCATCAACCTTACGTCAAGTTATCATAATAGGAATTAAAATTTAATAAATGCTTTTTACTATAATTAAAGATAGAGATCGTACGGACAGTTACTCGAGTTTCACGCACGAAGCGATCGTCAGACTGCTAATGCCTTTTATAGATTACGGCAACAACTTTTCGAACACTTCGTTGATGGTGATGCAACCCAAACTAGAGTTTTCCGAGACTCCCCTTTTCTTGTACCCAATTAACAGAAAGTGTGGCTACTTTGCGTGCACGAGTTTCTGGGAAAGAGTAAGTAGTATAGGCAACACAGAACGAAATATTTTGCTTTACAATAAAAGAAAAGAGGTGTACTTTTTTACTACTTATAGTAACTACCAGTTAATTTCTTAGAGAACCGAACAAAACATAAGCTAAATTTAACATTAAAGTTTCATCATATTCATCTGTAGGTTGATACGATGTTTACCGCGGTCTTATCAGTCTTTGTACTTATGTCCCTGGTCGGCAACACGCTCGTTATTTTAACGGTCCTTATCAACAAGCCCATGCAAACGACGCTCAATTATCTACTCGTCAACCTTGCTGTCGCCGACATGGTCTTCGCCTTGAGCATTCTTATAAGCTACTTAATAATGCCATTCATAACTCTACCCGAAGGACAGACCGGGCGGTTTCTTTGTACATTTATAGCGGGCGAAGGTATAGGGTGGATTGGTGCTGCTGAATCCATTCTGTGTTTGATTTATATCTCTGTTGAACGCTACTTTGCCATTATTCATCCGCTTCGTCAACGCGGCAGATTTACTCGGCGTCGCTTAAAAGTTTTCGTCGTTGTTGGTTGGATTTTCGCCTTACTGATTAACATTCCCGACTTTCTTCATGTCAAGAGCTACCAAGCCGGAGCACGTTTGTGTAAAAGCGACAGCAACTCGGAGTATGCCTACACATCCCTCAAAGTAAACAGCCTGGTTTGGTTGATTCTAGCAGGCATAGTCCCTGTGAGCATCATGGTATACCTGTACTCCAGAGTAGTGCATCACCTGTGGTTCAAATCAGTCCAGAACTTAGAAGCTTCCCAGAGGGCCGCGCTACGCTATCGCAAGCAAGTGACCATGACACTGATTACGGTCAGTGCCATCTACACAGTCTGTTGGGCTCCAAACTTGACAGATTACCTCATGGAGCACTGGAGTAAGGCGAAACCGTGGATGAACAAGACTGGCGCAGTATTGCTGACCTTCAACTGTTCTGTCAATCCTGTGTTGTACAGCATGCGGATGAAGCGCTTCCGAGAACATCTCCGTGACATGTTGTTTTGCAAGAAAAGGGGACAAGCCAGAGCACAGACGGCTAACGCGAATGCACGTTCCGCAACAGAGCGACCTGAGGAATTAACGTGTAACACAGTGGTATCAACGCCATTACCATTTTCATCTGCATTCAAGCAAGAGATGATTACGTCAAACGGTTTACTTAACGTCACGTCTGGGGTCACAGCAAATAGAGGAAGTGTACATGTAGATATAAACACATGCACAAAAATAAGGGAGGACGAAGAGGCAACTGGAGATGTAAGCACTGATTTTTCGAGTTGTCTGTAGGAAAATATAAAAATTGAGGAAACATAGGGTACGTTAGTAACTATCGGAGGTTTGGACGCTAAAGTAGACCGAGAAGCATTTCTGTAAATACCGTCACTAAAAAAATGTAGATTGTAGAAACGTTATTCAGGCCTCCAGTTACAATTAGGAACAGCACGAACAGTGAAATTTTACTCTGTGGAAGACAGGTTCTGAAAACCTTGTCGGAAGCCACTGCCAAAAGCGTAAGACAATCGAAAAACCTTGAAATGTCATACACAATCAACCGTTAAAAAGAGCCTATGGCTTCTGGACATTTTGACATCGCCAAGGTTGTGAGATAAACATGGTTCCAGTGTACTAAAATACGTGTGGGTACATATATCAGAAGGCTCAGGCTACGGAATCCTCAGACAAATGTTAGGGTCTTCAGGGTTTCAAGAACCCGAAGCTTTGAGCCTGCAGGTAATGCGACGATTCAATTAAGTTACTGCTGTCATCGCGAATATGTGTTGTGGGTGGAGACTGAGAGATCAAGGCCCACATTAGAGCTACGAAGTGGACGGAGCCTTCATTCAGCACAACAATAACATCTTTAAGTAGAGATAATTAAAATCACGTTTGCTAAGATAATGTGCTTTCGTCGAGGATATCATGGTAGAAGAAACGAAAAGCTTCAATCAAAACTTTTCCCCTAGCTAGTGCAGTATATTACTCTAAATTCAATCTTTTTTTTTTCTCTCTAGTTTTTTATTTCCAACTTTTAAAGTGGAACCTCCTTGTCACTGTCAACATCTGGCAGGGCTTGGCAGTGTCGTCTACATGTACAATTCTAATACGATTTGAAATAAAGTAATACCCCCTTGATTTGAAAATTTAAAAAGTGGAAACATCGACATATAAACACTTCAACGTACAACGGTGTAAAAAAATAAGAAATTTTGTGTCTTAAAATGAGTCCAGGAATAGATCGGTTCTCAGGATCCGGTTGAGTTACTACATAGTTAGTAGACTAACTATGGTTACTATTTGGAACACTTTCTTAATTACATTTAGTATGACAGAAAATCTTATTTAATGCCAGCTTGATTAATTGTCGTTGTCGGCTCGCTGATATCTCAAATACGGCCCTTGACTGCTGTCTTTACAGTCACAGAATGATTTTAAGTATGTCAACTCAAGTAGGGTGAATTAATTCTAACACTAGGACTGGTTATGTTAAGTTGTATTCAAGGACGCCTATTATTGTAAAAGGAATTTTAGAATAGTAATTTGTCTGGTTTTGAACACGCAAGGTAGTAAAGCTACTCTGGTGATACAGAGAGCAGTAGAAAACTGTGAATTAATCTTGGAATTAATTAAGTTACCTGTCAAAAGTGAAGTAGGAGGTGGCAATAAAATATTAATACTGAATTTAAAGCAGTTGTTTATTCGCAATATCTTTGATAATCACATCCTTATATTTAACTTCAATTTTTCAAACTTTCGGAGAAATCGTTTTATATATAGAAGACTGCTCTCATTTCTTAGCTTCCCGGGTTTCGAAATAAAATTCCAGCCATACGTTATTTGTCCCCTCCGTAGTTTTTTTTTTCGGTATATGTGAAACAGAAAGTATGCGGAGAAGCTTCTTTGTCATGTTAAAATGACAATTCCAATTATCTAACCTCCGTATGCTTCTGAAGTAATAAAAAAATGCTTAATTATAACGGAAACAAAAGACAGAGAAAGCACACTTTATACTTTAGAGGTTTATGAAGCATTCTTAACGAAGAAGAAGTGGTGATGTATGTTTAAGTTTGCTTGGACGTTTATCCTTCTTTTTTCACAAGCAGAAACGCCTGTTATAGCAACAACTCAAGTTTTGGTAATTAACGTAGCTCCCAAAAGACAATGTCTTCAAGACAGGTCCATATAAGGATCTCTTCATGTTGTAATCAATTCAAAGCAGTGCACCTGTCAGGATATGTAGGGTATTTTCCTTCGCCTCTTTAGAAAAAGATGTTTAATTAACATAACACAGAAGACGATTTCCAAAAAGGATCCCAAAAGTAATAATGAATCTCACATTATACCAACAGTTTTTGCAAACATTTCAGCAGTGAATCTACTACTCACACGACCAAGGCAAACATCACTGAAAAGTTCAGTTTATACCACCAACACATTAATTTCCGGCTCAGGAAGAGTAAGTAGCAAACATCAGAAATTTTTTACTTTAAAATAAATCAACATGTGTATTTTGTACTGATCATAGCAGCTTTTGGGCTGATTGACTACAGTTGGAAGAATTAAGCCAGGCTAAACATATTAACTTTTTGCTATTTTTTTAGTCGTTGACGAAAGTGTTGTTTCTTAACTGTCATTGAGATGATCTTCATTGTGGTGTTATCAATCCTTGTACTTACATCCCTGGTCGGTAACACGCTGGTTATTTTAACGGTCCTTATCAACAAGCTTATGCAGACTACGCTCAATTATCTACTGGTGAACTTAGCTGTCGCCGACATGATATCTGCCTTGTGCATAGGCATCAGGTACGTTGTGACGCCATTTATAACCTACCCAGAAGGAGAGATAGATCGGTATCTTTGCATGTTTCTTATAGACGGCGACCTAGCCTGGGTTGGTGCTGCTGAATCTATTTTGTGCCTCGTGTACATAGCTGTTGAACGCTACTTTGCCATTGTTCGTCCGCTTCGTCAACGCGGAAGATTTACAAGGAGACGTCTGAAAGTTTTCATCGTTCTCGGATGGAGCTTCGCTATTTTTATGAGAGTGCCTACTTCTTTGGAGGCCAGATATTATCATTCCGACCTAGGTGTGTGCAAAAGTAACGATAACATGGCGGGTAACATGGTGATCAAAGTGCACAGCCTGGCTTGGATGATTCTAGCAGGCATAGTCCCTATCAGCATCATGGCATACCTGTACTCCAGATTAGTCCATCACCTGTGGTTCAAACCAGTCCAGAACTTAGAAGCTTCCCAGAGGGCTGCGCAACGCTATCGCAAACAAGTTACCATAACACTAATTACGGTCAGCGTCATCTACGCGGTCTGTTGGATTCCGATATTGGTAGGCTACCTAGAGGAGTCCTGGAGTGAAGAGATCCTGTGGATGGAGAAGACTGGTAAAGTATTGCTTACCTTCAACTCTAGTGTCAATCCAGTCCTATACAGCATGCGGATGAAACAATTCCGGAAACATCTTCGCGATATGCTTTTGTGCAAGAAACGGCGAAGACGCGGAGGACAGTCAACTCAAGTGTGTGGGTCCTAACATAAAGCAACCAATCAATGGATCTGAGGAATGCGCGCGGAATCCACAAGCCGCAACATCACTCTCATTGCTACCAGCGTTTAAACAAGAGGTGTCCAAGACGGGAAATTTACTTGACCTCACGAAATATCGGAGAAAATCTTCGATAATAACGAGGGATGCAGTCGACAGAGGGGATTGAGAGACTGCCACTTGCACAACAGAAAAGTCAAAGAGGACGAAGAAGTAAAAGGGGACACAGGTATTGATTTATTTGAAAGTTCCCAGGAAAGCATGAAAACCAAGAAAAGCTCAATTGCGCTGAATACTTTGGTAAGCCCAGAAGGAAGCTCTCCATGATTTGTTGTTTTGCAAGAAAAGAGGAAGAGCCAGAGTAAAGACAACTGAAATGAGTGCATGTCCACCGACACGTCAACCTGAGGAATTAACGTGTAACACAGTGGCACTAATACCATTCCCAGATGCAGGCCTTATTTTTCGAGTTGTCTACAGGAAAATATGAAAATTTAGGAAACGTAGGGTACATAAGTAACTATCGGAGGTTTAGACGCTAAAGTAGGCCCAGAAGCATTTCTGTTAATACCGTCACTAATTTAGCCCTCCATTTACAATTTTGGGAAGAGAAAGAACGGTGAAAGTGTCACTACGCAAGACGATCAAAACCCTTGAAATGCCATACACAATCAACCGTCAAAAAGAGCCCAAAGCTTCTGAAACAAGCCCGTCTGGAGATATCGACATTGCCAAGGTTGTAAGATAAACATGGTTCCAATATACCAAAATACGTGTGGGTACAAACAGCAGAAGGCTTAGGCTACGGACTCCTCCGAAAAGTGATAGGGTCGTCAATGTTCTGATAACCCCGTAACATTAAGCCTGCACAACCAGACGCAAGGGCTACTGGGTAACCGCGTGGCCTTAGTTCCCATGCGATGATTCAAGTTTCTCCTGTCAAGGCGTATACGGGTTGTACTTGGAGACTGAGAGGTCAAGGCCTGCATCAAAGATAAGAACTGGAGCTTTCATTTAGTACAGCAATAATTTATTTTAGCAGAGATGATTAAAATCACGTCTGCAAAAGGATGTTGTGCAGTTCGTCGAGGATAATGCAGTGTATTATACTTTCAATTTAATCTCTCTTTTTTTCCCCTAAAAGTGGAACCTGTTGTATTGGGAAACGTCTTAGATTTGTAAAACAAATTAGCCAAATCATCCAAGGGGTGCAGAAAGAAATACTGAGAAAAAAATATATAACGAAGGTAGGTGGTGGGAATGATGGTGAAAAAAAAATAATACGCAGCCTTTTCTTGACAATTATTTTTGATGTCACAACAGAAGGTCAAGGAACTTTTTTTCACCAGTTCAAACTGTGTTTCCCGAGTTGGAGACTGAAAGACTTTTTTTTTTCGAACATAACTGAGAAGAGTGTAAATAAGGAAACCTCCTCATTGTTAAAAAGCTCTTCATATGTTAATAGATGGGCGAGATTTTTTGGGACGAAAGGACTCAACCGTTTTAAGCTTGGAGGATGGTTTATCGTTGTTTTACAAATACTACAGAGGCCTGGGTTATCACAAACAGAAAAAAAAAACGTTTCAACAGTGCCTTCAAATATGTTCCATCTTTTCATGGTATGATGTAAAGCCAAGCACTTGCTCATTTTCACTTACGTTGTTATAAATTACAAAGTATGACAGTAGAAAGATAATGGCCCCTTAAAAAAAAATAATAGAAAAATATTTCTTCTTCTCTTTTCTGCTTTTTTATTTACTTTTGTTAGCAGCTTCAGTCAACTGTGGGGTTTTACAAATGAAAATCCATCAACCTTACGTCAAGTTATCATAATAATAATTAAAATTTAGTAAATGCTTTTTATAGATTACGGCAACAACTTTTCGAACACTTCGTTGATGGTGATACAAACCCAAACTAGAGTTTTCCGAGACTCCTCTTGTCTTGTACCCAATTAACAGAAAGTGTGGCTACTTTGCGTGCACGAGATTCTGGGAAATAGTAAGTAGTATGGGCAACACCGAGCGAAATATTTTGCTTTACAATAAAAGAAAAGAGGTGTACTTTTTTACTACCTACAGTAGCTACCAGTGAATTTCTTAGAGAACCGGACAAAAGATAAGCTAAAGTTAACATTAAAGTTTCATCATATTCATCTGTAGGTTGATACGATGTTTACCGCGGTCTTATCAGTCTTTGTACTTATGTCCCTGGTCGGCAACACGCTCGTTATTTTAACGGTCCTTATCAACAAGCCCTTGAAGACGACGCTCAATTATCTACTCGTCAACCTTGCTGTCGCCGACATGGTCTTCGCCTTGAGCATCCTTATAAGGTACCTACTAATCCCATTTATAACTCTACCCGAAGGACAGACAGGGCGTTCTCTTTGTACAGTTGTCACAAGCGCAGCGTTAGGGTGGATTGGTGCTGCTGAATCCATTCTGTGTTTGGTGTACATTGCTGTTGAACGCTACTTTGCCATTATTCATCCACTTCGTCAACGTGGCAGATTTAGTCGGCGTCGTTTAAAAATTTTCGTCGTTGTTGGTTGGATTTTCGCCTTACTGTTTAGCATCCCGGACTTTCTTCGTGTTAAGAATTGCCACGCCGACCTACGTTTGTGTATTAGTGACGGCAACTTGGACTATGCTTACATATCCATCAAAGTAAACAGCCTGGTTTGGTTGATTCTAGCAGGCATAGTCCCTGTGAGCATCATGGTATACCTGTACTCCAGAGTAGTACATCACCTGTGGTTCAAATCAGTCCAGAACTTAGAAGCTTCCCAGAAGGCCACGTTACGCTATCGCAAGCAAGTGACCATAACACTGATTGCGGTCAGTGTCATCTACACAGTCTGTTGGACTCCAAACTTGACAGGTTACCTTATGGAGTACTGGAGGGAAAAGATCACTTGGATTGACAAGACTGGTACAGTATTGCTCACCTTCAACTCTTGTGTCAATCCTGTGTTGTACAGCATGCGCATGAAGAGCTTCCGTGAACATCTCCGTGACATGTTGTGTTGCAAGAAAAGGGGAGAAGCCACAGTACAGGCAGCTGAAATGCGTACACGTCCCACAACAGGGCAACCCGAGGAATTAACCCGGAACACAGTGATACCAACGCCATTCCCATTTTCATCTGCATTCAAGCAAGAGATGGTCACGACAACAACTTCACCTTACGTCACGTCTGTGGTAACAGCAAACAGAGGAAGTGTAGATATAAAAACATGTGCAAAAATAACGAAAGGCAGAGAAGTACATGTGACTGGAGATGTAGGAACTGATTTTTCGAGTTGTCTACAGGAAAATGTGAAAATTGAGGAAACGTAGGGTACGCAAGTAAGTATCAGCGGTTTAGACGCTAAAGTAGGTCAAGAAGCAAATAACATCACTTTCAAAAGATGGAATGTGTACAAACGTTCTTCAGCCCTCCATTAACAATTCTAAGAAGAGCAAGAACGGTGAAAATTTCACCGCGCTAAACACAGGTTCAAGAAACCTCGTCAGCGGCAGGTGCCGCCATCAACTACGTAAGACAATCGAAAAACCTTGAAATTCCATTTATTATCAACGGTTAAAAAAAGCCTAAGGCGTCTGAAAAAAACCTCTCTGGAGATTTTGTTAGAGGTTGTAAAATAAATTTGTTTCCAGTGTATTAAAATACTTGTGAGTACACAAAACGGAAGGCCAAGGCTACGGACTCCACAGAAATTAATTTTGGTCTTCAGAGTTTGAAGAACCTCGAATCTTTAAGCTTGCACCACCAGACGCCAGTGCTGCAGGGTAACTGTCCGGCCTTAGTTCCGATGTAACCATTTTACTTGCTGCTGTCAACGCGAATGAGTGTTATGGCTGGAGACTGAGAGATCAAGGCACACATCAAAACTAAGAACTTGAGCTTTCAATTGGTACAAAAATAACATATCTTTTAGTAGGAATGATTAAAATCACGTCTGCAAAAGGATGATATTCTTTCTGTCATGGTTTAAGAAAGTTTAAGAAAAGAAAAGGTTTCAGTCAAAACGTTGCGCCTAGTTAGTGCAGTGTACTTCTCTCAATTCAATTTCTCTGTTTTCCCTTGTGTCATATTTTTAAATTTTAAAGTGGAAGCAACACTTTCAACATCTGGTAGAGCTTCACAGTGTCGTCTACATGTACAATTCCAATTAGATTTGAAGTACATTATCACGCTCTTGATTTGAAATTTTAAAAATTGGAACATCTACATAACATTTCAATTAAAAAAACTTTATTGACAATTACCTGCCAGGATCCGGTTAAGTTATTAGGTCTTATTATTGGAACCTTTTCTTAATTACATTTAGTATGAGCGAAAATGTAATTTGTTGGCTTATCGATATATGCTGGCTCGTCGAACCTTGACTGATGTCTCCACAGTCAGAAAGTGATTTTAAGTGTCTCAACTCAAGTAGGGTGAATCAATTCTAACACTAGGACTGATATTGGCAAAGTCAGTGGCTTCAAGGACGCGTACCATTGTAACTGGGATTTTAGTTGGGTACCTTCTTATACGTACTTGTCTGCTGTTTTTTATCACAGATACAGAGAGCATCAAAAAAGCATATGTATTAAACTTGGAATTAATTAGGTTATCAGTCCAAAGCGAAGTAGGAGGTGACAATAGTACATTAAAACTGAATTTACAGCAATTGTCTGTTGGCAATATTCTTGATAATCACATCTGTATATTCGTCTCAAGCTTCAGGGTAATCGTTTTAGATATCAGAAGAGCAAGACTATGAGCTCTCTGACTATAACTGTTACGCTTGCTTTCCGTGTTTCCCGAGTTTCAGACTAAAATAAAAGCTATGTGTTACTCGCTATATTCGGTATACAAAATGTGGCGTATAGAGTAACCGGACGAAATTTTATCAAAGCCTCTTTGTCATGTAAAAATGATAAGTCAATAATCATAACTCCATATGCCTCTGAAGTAATAAAAAAATGCTTTCTCATAACGGAAATTAGAGAGAAAGAAAACACAGTTTATACTTAAAAGGTTTGCGAAGAGTTTATGACGACGAAAAAGTGGTGATCCAAATTGCTTGGACATTTATCGTTCTTTTTTGATAATCGAAACGCCTGCTAAAGCAAAAACGCAATTTTCAGAAAACCAGCTGCCCATAGACAATGCCTTCAAAACAGGTCCATCACTTCGTGTTATAATTAATGTAAAGCAATGCACCTGTCAAGATATGTAGGGCATTTTCGTTTCCCTTTTTATAAAAAGACGCTTCATTAGCACAAAAACATAAAAGAAGATTTCCAAAAAAGGTTGCAAACTTTTAAAATAATGAATCTCATATGATTACAATAACATTCTGCTGCGAACGTTTTAACAGTGAATCTCCTGCTCAAAGGCAACTATGATTGAAAGTTAAGATTACACCACCAACACATTAATTTCCAGCTCAGGAATATTAAGTAGGAAACATCAGAAATTTTTTACTTTAGAATAAATCAATATTTGTATTTTGTACTAATCATAGCAGCTTTTGCGCTGATTGACTACAGTTGGAACAGCTAAGCTAGGCTAAACATATTAAGTTTTTGCTTCTGTCACTGAGATGACCTTCACTGTGGTGTTATCAATCCTTGTACTTATGTCCCTGGTCGGTAACACGCTGGTTATTTTGACGGTCCTTATCAACAAGCCTATGCAGACTACGCTCAATTATCTACTGGTGAACTTAGCTGTCGCCGACATGATATCCGCCTTGTGCATACGCATCAGGTACGTTGTGACGCCATTTATAACCTACCCAGAAGGAGAGATAGATCGGTATCTTTGCATGTTTCTTATAGACGGCGACCTAGCCTGGGTTGGTGCTGCTGACTCTATTTTGTGCCTCGTGTACATTGCTGTTGAACGCTACTTTGCCATTGTTCGTCCGCTTCGTCAACGCGGAAGATTTACAAGGGGACGTCTGAAAGTTTTCATCGTTCTCGGATGGAGTTTCGCTATTTTTATGAGAGTGCCTACTTCTTTGAAGGCCAGATATTATCAGTCCGACTTTGGTCCGACGATGACATGGCGGGTAACATGGTGATCAAAGTACACAGCCTGGCTTGGATGATTCTAGCAGGCATAGTCCCTATCAGCATCATGGCATACCTGTACTCCAGATTAGTCCATCACCTGTGGTTCAAACCAGTCCAGAACTTAGAAGCTTCCCAGAGGGCTGCGCAACGCTATCGCAAACAAGTTACCATAACACTAATTACGGTCAGCGTCATCTACGCGGTCTGTTGGATTCCGATATTGGTAGGCTACCTAGAGGAGTCCTGGAGTGAAGAGATCCTGTGGATGGAGAAGACTGGTAAAGTATTGCTTACCTTCAACTCTAGTGTCAATCCAGTCCTATACAGCATGCGGATGAAACAATTCCGGAAACAGCTTCGCGATATGCTTTTGTGCAAGAAACGGCGAAGACGCGGAGGACAGTCAGCTCAAGTGTGTGTGGGTCCTAAAATAAGGCAATCAATCAATGAATCTGAGAAATGCGAGCGGAATCCACCAGCAACAACATCACTCTCATTGCTACCAGCGTTTAAACAAGAGGTGTCCAAGACGGGAAATTTACTTGACCTTACGAAATATCGGAGAAAATCTTCGATAATAACGAGGGATACAGTCGACAAAGGGGATCTAGAGACAGCCACTTGCACAACAGAACAGTCACCGAGGACGAAGAAGTAAAAAGGGACACAGGTACTGATTTATTTAAAAGTCCACAGGAAAGTATAAAAACCAAGAAAAGCTCTATTACGTGAACAGCTGTCGAAGCATTGAAGACTTTGGTATTAAATCCCAGAAAGGAGGAACACTACCCCAGAAACAGAGGTAACTGCTGTAAACACAATGCTGTGAAAAACGATGTAAGCTGTTGAAGCAGAACTCAGAACTCTGTTCTCTTAATCAACAGCAACTGAAACGGTAAAAACTTTGCATGGAATAAGAACAAGTTCCGGAAATCGTCTCATAAATAGCCTCTGCGAACTAAAAAAATTTCAAGGAACTTGAAAGATCATATGTGACCAATTGAAATGCTAAAATCAACCCGGAACGACAAGGAAAAAGTTGATGAATCAAATACTTGTCATTTCCTATTAGGGGCCAGTGAAGGATCGCCACTGCACAAAAACACTTTAGATGTCAGGGCCTTTTTTTGACATTACAGAAGAGCACATGGTAACAGAGAGAAAGAGAGATTCTGCGGACTACCAAAGCTTTGTCAGTGAAACAGTTGCTTTTTAATTACTTACACCAAATTACTTACTCACACAAATATTACAACTCTGGCGACGACGACACTACAACGGTTTTAGTTTAAAAAATATTTGCAAGGCTGACTGAATAACGTGGTGAGTGGATGCGAGTGGTGCTGGTGCCTAAGAAAGACGTTTTCTACGAGTCCATGGTGCGGGCTACAGGACCACAGTAAACTTGTGTGCTGTTGTTGATCAATATCCTGTCGGAGAATTATCTAAACGGAAACACCCACATGGGGTTCTACCACTACAATCGGTTGCCAGTTGGATTATCTAGTTCTCCATCAACGTTTCAGCACATTCTGGATGGCTCTTGGATCAACTGCTTCAAGAAGTAAAGTTTTCAGTTAGTCGGTCGGAGGACACCCTATCTCAGGCCACTAATCTAAGGTACAATTTGAAAACATGCTGGGGAAAGTATTGAAGGGCTTACAAGAACATGGCGTCCGATTGAATCGTGCCTTTACCGGAGCTAGATTCCGAAGATATCAGAAAGACACTTTAGGTTGCTATCTTTATTCGTACAACGCCTAGGATGCAATATTATTCAAATCTGATATATTCGTTTTTCGTGGTCACTTCAATTCTTTTGGTTTTCTACCAACAGGACATACAAAGTTAGGCTAAGAACGTGTCCTTGTTGCGTGGCCCAGCCTAGTTCTTATCGTCTAAAATTAAGAATGTTCAGCGGGCTTGAATCAAGATTTAGATGTTAGTAATATGGGAGTGTGTTGCCACATTTGATCCGTGGGACAAAGCTGTAATTTGAAACTTCTTGTTATCTACACTTAGAAAGTGATAATTTAATGTATCGGCAACTTGGTTCCCTTTCTTAGCTTGTAAGCTAGCCCGATATGCCACTCTAACCCGAACTGATATTTTGAGAGTAACAAAAAGCTAGCTTACATGAACAGAATTCAGGGGCGTACGTAATTCAGCATGGTCTACAGGGGTTTACAGTTAAAAAAATCGAAGGTCAATCAACGGTGGCAAGCGATGTTAGTCATATTTTTGTAGAAGTGGGTTTGTTGCGTAAATAATGTCAAATGTTACCAACGTTTTCACAAAACGTAACCCTTCAAGAGGCATTTGGAATCGTCGCACTGATAAACGAAGAGCTAAACAGAACGAAATTCACATCTTGTCAAGCTTTAGTGATCCTCATTATTCCACATAATTCTTTATTGCCAGAGAAGATGACTTCCCAAACAGGAAATTAAATATGAAATTATTCAAGTTATAAAAAACCTTGCAAAATAACATACAATATTAATAATCTTTAACAAAGTATCTATCAATAAAAGACTTTTTGAATAGCTCATTTTCGACCCCATGGGATTGTGAAATTATGGTCACGTTTCTCGAGTGCTTTCCCTCTTTTGTGAGGATGTATGAAGCTTGTCCATGGTCTTGCGGTGTATTTTTCTCACTAACATATAGCGGGAGTGTGTACATAGAGAACGTCTTATCAAAGGCTGTTTGTCTTGTGAAAATGAAAAATCCATTAATAACACCGTAAGACGTCAATGTAATTAAAAACTTATTGTACTTCTGCAGAAATAAAGACAAGGAAAACCACTATTTGTATTTACAGGTTTCTGAACAGTGTTCCGCGGTATGTTTTCATGCCTGGTCGAAAATTCTTGCTGTCTTATAAGATCCGGAAACGTCCAAGGACTATGTATGCTCTTAATGATATTCCATCCAGGCTTCATGTTGTAACGTAAAGCCATGCACCTGGACAACATAGTAGGGCTTTTTCGTTTGTCGTGATATAAATTACAATGTCTAGTTGTTAGCATTATTACAGAAGATAAATAACCACCGCAGTGGTTCTGAAGGTTGGTTGTAAAGTCATTGCAAACCTATCACCTTCAAGTTAATTTGGATTAGCAGGTGAACTAAGTTTCGAATAGTTAAGCAAGGTATCAGCTCAAGACAAAGCGTTGCTGCGCCTTTTTACCGACGACACAGTGAATCCAAGTTATACCGCAACATCCGGCGCCAGTCGCAAACGCAGTTAAGACAGGGGCATTTTTTCTGTCATATAATGCCCTAACAGTGCCAGCTTAACCACAGGATTTAGCAACCTTTTTCTACCGCTACTTTTCAGAACCTAACGGTAAATGAAAATAAATAAGCGTTTTGTTTTATTCCTTGAGGTAGCTAGGACTGATGCCTTCCAGTTGTATTGGTGCATTTAAGCTAAGTTAAACATTAAAATTTTGTTTCATGTTTCAGTTACAAGTAAAATTGTTCCTGGGTTGTCGATGAGATGATTTCCATTGTGGTGTTATCAATCCTTGTTGTTATGTCTCTGATCGGCAACACGCTCGTTATTTTAACGGTCCTTATCAACAAGCCTATGCGGACAACGCTCAATTATCTCCTGGTGAACTTAGCTGTCGCCGACATCGTCTTCGCTTTGTCCACTGGAATAACTCATGTTATGATGCCACATCTAGCCCACCCCGAAGGACATACAGACCGTTTTCTGTGTGCATTTTTCGCAGGTGGAGGTGTAGGGTGGATTGGTGGTACTGTATCCAGTCTGTGTTTGGTGTACATTGCTGTTGAACGCTCCTTTGCCATTATTCATCCGCTTCGTCAACGCGGCAGATTTACTCAGCGACGTCTAAAACTTTTCGTCGTTATTAGTTGGATTGTAGCCATTCTTATCTGCATTCCAGTATCTTTTCTGACTTGTTATCATCCTGATTCACAATTTTATAAAACAGGCGGTATTAGCTTCATAACCAACAAAGTAAACAGCGTAGTGTGGATGGTTGTAGCAGGCATAGTCCCTGTGAGCATCATGGTATACCTGTACTCCGGAGTAGTGCATCACCTGTGGTTCAAATCGGTCCAGAACTTAGCAGCTTCCCAGAGGGCCACGCTACGCTATCGCAAGCGAGTTACCGTAACGCTGATTACGGTCAGTGTCATCTACGCAGTCTGTTGGATTGCAAACTTGACAGCTTACCTTATGGAGCACTGGAGTGAACTGATCCCGTGGTTTGACAAGACTGGTACAGTATTGCTCACCTTCAACTGTTGTGTCAATCCCGTGTTGTACAGCATGCGCATGAAGAGCTTCCGTGAACATCTGCGTGATGTGTTGTTTTGCAAGAAGAGGGGAAGAGCCAGAGGGAAAGCAGCTTTACCGCATGTGGGGCCTCCAGAGGAGCAACCAATCAACCGTTCAGCCGGTAGTAGAACACGAAAACTCTAGCACCATTCCGGCTTATTTTTATTAGCACCCGAACCAGAATTTTTCACCATACAAAAGCTTCCCTTAAAGTTGCAAAACGCCGGAGAAAATCTAGGATCTCTGATGATCACTGAGGCTGCAGCAAAAATAGGCAATATAGAAAGGGAACCACATGCACAGCAATGACATCAAATCAAACGGCAACAGAAGATAATAATATAAGGGGACTGTTTTTCTGTAGCGGCGATTGCGACGCACAATACTATAACCAAGGCTACAACGACGATTTCAGTTCATGTCTCTTGTGAGTTTATGCTTTTTGCAACTGTTATGCTAAGCGGCGTTTCGAGGACTATGAAAGTACCTTGGCACTAGTAACTGCATGGGGACTCAAATCAACTATTAAACTCAACCTTCAGCTTTTGTTTAACTATTTTCTTTATTTGTATGTTTGTCTATTTTTTCAATTCTGGTTGTGTTTGAATCCGATGGCTAACCAGTTTCTGTAGTAGACAAGTGATCATAATTTGTGAGATGTGCATTTGTTGGGACTGATGCGATGTTCATTTTCACTGAACAACGGATTTCCTCGTATTAATCGCTATTGTTAATGAGCCAGTGACAGCATTTCAAATATCTTATGTTTCCCACCTTAAGTTTGAGTAAAAATATCAGGATCGAAACCTTACAGAATTACTGGTTTGAAATCGGATTTCGAACCTTATTTGTGCACAATGAAGATAAGAACAAAAAATGATACATGTTTATAACGTCTGTATATAGATAAGCCAAAATACTAATCTATGACGTAACACACTACCAACTCCAATGGCATTAGAGCGGTTTTCATTTGAGTATCGAAAAGTAATTGCTTTCGCATCAACTACGCTACACGATTGGTTTAAAAAATTCGCGCCACTTTTTCATCCAATCAGAAGCAAAACCAAAAACCAATCATGACTCGTTCGCACGCGCTTTCCCGCGCTTTGCGTCAGCTACATGTAATAACTTCGAGTTTTGATTGTTTCACTGCATTGTCTGCGTCCTTTTTGATTGAATAGAGTAATTACTTTGGTTTTGGTTTTACGACACTCAATTGAAAACCGCTCTATATTATTCACTAGTGGATTACAACGCATAATAACAATAATAATAATAATAATAATAATAGTAATAGTAGTAATAGTAATAATAGTAATCAAAACTATGACAAAATTCTCGAATGTGATTGGCTATCAGCAGCCCGATTTGAGCATTAATTGGACAGTGTAGCGCCATGAAGTGAAGTGAAGTGAAAGACTTTATTTAATGAGGGTGACCCGTGACAGTAACTTAAGTTACTGATAAACTTGGGGCCCTCAGCTTAAAATAATTAGAATGCTAAAAATATATTATTTACAATAAAATGCTAAAATACGATATTATTTACAATAAAATACTTAATTAAGTTACTATTAAAAATGGTTACAAATAATAAACTGGACTTACAATTTCGAACATACTACGAATAATAAGAGTTAAAAAATTCCATTAGTTTTCTGAGAGTTAAGAATAGTATTACATAATTTAGCCTTAAACGATTAACGGACTTCTCTGTTTTTAAAGACCGGGGTAAACTGTTCCAATCTTTAATAGTTCTGACGGCGAAAGTGCGTCCTCCCTCAGAGGCGTTTCTGTGAGAGGGGCATAATAAATTTAAATTACAATTTCTAGTACTTCTCGAATGGACGTCAGAGTTTTTCCTTAAAGATGTGTTCATGTATTCAGGTAAAGTTCTGTTTATCCTTTTGTAGGCCAGTGCACATCGATTTATATAAGCTTCTTTGTAAAAGGGGATCCAGTTTAGCTTATTAAATAAAGTGACAGTTCGACTAGTACGTTGTGCTGCAAGAATAATACGCGCAGCCCGTTTTTGCATACGGAGAACTCTCTCGAGTGCCTCTTTGTTACACGATGTCCATACTGTGCTTGCATACATGAAGAGTGGTTTGATTACTGCGTTATAGTAGATCAATTTTTGATTCTTTTTCAAGTAGCAGCTTATATGGCGTAGAAGACCAATTCGTTTTGAAAGTTTGTTACATAGTTCGTCAACATGTGCTTCGTAAGTTAGGTTCTCGTCGATTATCACTCCAAGAAGTTTATGGCTACCAACTTGTTCAATTTCTGCATTTTGCATCCTAGCTTCAAATTTTCCTGCGTCATGGGTTATACGTCTGCGCAGACGCTTTCCCGTAGCCAACAACGCTTTGGTTTTCTTGGTATTTATAAACATTTTGTTTTCACTAGCCCATTTCTCAACTTCTGTCAAGTCCTTTGTTAATGATTTGTTTAGTGCAGGAATAGCTTTCCAGTCTGAGCTTAAAGACAAGGTGGTATCGTCTGCATAGATATCCATAGTTGACTTGTGAACGTTTAGAGGCATGTCATTGACAAACAGGAGGAAGAGCACCGGTCCCAATATTGATCCTTGGGGAACGCCCTGTCTGATAGTCAGCTGTTCAGATGTAGTTTTCCCTAATGTAATAAATTGCTTTCTCTGAGACAGGTACGATTGAAACCAGGCAACAGACGGAGGGCTTGCACCATAAATAGACAGCTTTTTTAGAAGAAGTTCGTGATTTATAACATCAAAAGCTTTACGAAAATCTATAAATACCAGACCGGTCACTTCGTCATTGTCCATGTTTTTCAGGATGTGATCCGTAAGTCTGATTAGAGCTGTTTCTGTAGAGTGACCTGATCTGAAGGCTGATTGATACTCATAAAACATGTTGTTGTCATGTAAAAACTTAAGAAGACAGCTGGCTACGTGTTTTTCGATAATCTTCGAAAAGACAGGTAAAACTGATATCGGGCGGTAATTGTTGATATCGTTTCGTGCGCCACCCTTGTGCAATGGTGTAACTTTTGCTACTTTCCAACGGTCTGGAAAACTGTTTGTCGATATTGAAAGGTTCAGCAATTTGCATAATGGACTTGCAAACACTGGTGCAATAATTTTGAGTACACGAATACTTATGCCATCGTGCCCAGAGGCCTTGTTACAAGCGATTTTCCCTATGGTGTCAATGATCTGCTTAGGCGTTATTGGAGGGATGTTGAAAGCCACATTATCATTCAATCGCGAAGAGACAAAATTTTTCAGCTTGGTGTCATCAAACTCTACGCCAGCGTCGTTTTCCTTGCCAATTTGATCTAGGATGTTTACGAACTACTGATTTAGCTCATTTGCAATGGAAGCTTCGTCACTAATGATGTTGTTTCCTGTGTTTAATTCATCGATGCGAACTCGAGGTTTACTAGTCCCACTTAATGTTTTGAGTGCTTGCCAAACTCCTTTTGGATTTCCTTTGTTTTCGTCGATTTTCTTGCGGAAGAAACTTCTCTTTGTTTTTTTGATGAGACTTGTAGTTTTACCCTTTGCATGCGTATAGCGTTCCCAGTCTGCGGGCAGACTGCCTGTAATTGGACAATGCTTGTAATTGGACAGTGCGCGTCATTTTGCGCGCGCTGTGGCGGTGCACTTTGTTGAGTAAACTGCTGTGTTTTTCAGCATTCATAACGAATGCGCTCAATCGATGGTTTGTTCGTTTCTCGAGTTTTGATTGATTGGTAACAGGGCTTCGCGTCGTCCAATTCAGTCTGTAATCATACTCGTGATTAACAAATCGGACTCCCGCTTTGCGGTCGTCTGATTTTGTTAATCACTCGTATGATTACAGACCGAATTGGACTCCACTCAGTCCTGTTACCATTGTTAATAGTAGTAACAGTAATAATAATTAATAGCAAGATTTATTATAACATAACTAAAGCAAAGCGCGCGCTCTGATTGGTTAATTTAGCGTCTACTATTTGCCCATGGGTGTACGCTGCTGACGTGTGTGCTAATGTTTACAAAGCAAATCTTTTGACAGACATTGCTTCCAAAGTAATGGCCGACGTTCTTCTGCCAGAAATGCGAAACTGTCTTCACAGTTGTCTGAAGATGAAACTTTATCGAGTTACTGGTGTGCAGTCGGTTGTCATGAATGAATTTTCGCGCGCTTGTTTTCTCTTGTCATGTAAGACTACACGAACATTTTTTTGTGATGTAGCTCAACAAAAGGACTTCTGTTGTTCCAATGTCTCAATGTTATGTTATAAAACAAATGGTAAACGCCATAGCGTGCACTATTGAGTTATGGATGCACTTGGGAGGTTTGCTAAGCACTCAAGAAGCTAGAGTCGCACTCGGCTATCCCCTCGTGCGACTCTTACGCTTCTTTCGTGCTTAGCAACCTCCCGCGTGTATCCATAACTCAATAGTGCACGCTATGGCGTTTACCATTTGTTAATTAGGTGTCGATTCCTGTCGGGGACTCAGAATTTTTCTTTGTCCCACGCTCGTGTTGTGTTGATTAATTCACCTTCACAGTAATAATGATGATGATGATGATGGCGATGATGATAATGGTGATGATCATGATCATGATCATGATAATAAAAAAATAATAATAACGACTTTATTTCGGCATTTCCACAAAAGAAACGCATACTGATTGAATGTTCTGAATCGATAGCCATTTTATCATAGCGGACGAGAAATTTAATTTCCATTGTAAGGGATTTCTTGAGCTCCTGAAACTCTTTTTAGCAGCCATGTAATCAGTTCGAAATATTTTAATCAAGAAATCGAAACCGCTTTGAATTAATGAAACAAATAATCATTTTCTAAACGAAATTCATTAACTTTATGACCAAAAATGTTTTTAATTAAAATGAGTGTGCACTATCTATAAACAAGATGATTTTACAAATTGTGATCACTCAAGCGTTTATGTCGTTTATTCTCCGTCCCACTAGAAAATGGCGCTCTTTATGGCATTAAATAAATCTTTTATTGACCAAGATTTTTCGTTGAAGATCGCTGTATATTGGGTTTCGTTCCTTCTATGTGTCATGAACCTTGATTGCATACGCAACAACTGTGAGGAACGTGGGCAATGAGCCAGGTCAGCCATGTCTATTTGCATTAACAAAGTAAGTAAATGCTAACACACTAACAATTCGTTTACGTTTATAAGATGTAACAAACTGCAAATATATGAACACAACTGAACTACAGAGAATACACAGGTGTGTCTAAATAGATAAAAAAATTGTCTAGCAGTCAAATGATCTCGCGGTGCCTCGAAGTGGAACGAAAACTAGACAATGACTCTGCAATTTTGTTCCCTGCAACGTTTTGTTTTGCTGCTCAAACTATTCCGGCAACTGAGTTACGAACCTTTTGATGACACTAGTATAAGAGCGGCAATTTGGTGAGCAATGAATCTTTGAGGTTTGGCGATTTTTGAAATGCCTTTGGATTGCATTTCATAGTTAAATTACGCCTGAGGTAGCTCACACTACGCATGTATCTATAAATGCCTCGACTGTCATCGTTTAAACCGTTCCATTAACAGCTGAATGTAAGACATTTAGCACTAGTCCATTGTTCAATATCAAACGATTTTTGTTTGCCATAAGTTACGTAATCAAAATCAATTTATTCTTGTGTGGAGGGCCACTCAATACTCTGTTATGATGATAATGCAAACTACTCTGACTAGTTTGACAATCTCCGACTGTATAGTGACCTTCAGTACTTTTTCATTCTTCTCCTTCTACCACTATTATTATTCCCGCGAGGTCGCTCTTTAGAGCGTAACGAACGGGCATAAGAAGGTGCGAGAAAGAGGCTGTTTGTTTTCGAGATACTCAGCATTTTGCATAAACAAGGCGGTTTCGCGTGACCTCGTTCACTTAAAGATCTAATAAATTTGCAATTCATGCTGACATTACCACATTACTTCTGATCCATCCACTGAAGATGTGTTGTTCGATCACCACAAAGAAACTATTCCCATAGCTCTAATTCGACTAAAGTTTCACAGTATGTTTTTGCTTGGGAAAAGTTTGATCGGCTCCCATCTGTATCTGCCTTTTTCTGTCCCCCTGATATTTCATCGTCGGTCAGGCTTTTCAAACAGACTGGTAACATCGCAGTCACTGCGGCCCAAGAAACCTCCATAACGTAAAACACCGAGTTAAGTAATTCAATCTCGACGAACGACACATTATTCGGGAAAAAGTGTTCTCCAGTGACGAAGCGAATTCCTCGCACTGGCAGAATGAACGTGATGAAAAGACATGATGCCAACGTAACAATGTTTATTTTCTTCAAATCACAACGAGGTTTGCAACAATTCTCGCTTACTGCTCGGCTTTCTTCCAAGTGTTTTGCAAGGCCTCTTAGAACGGCGGTCGAGAGAATTATCGCTGGAACAACGAATTGCAGCAAGATTACCATATAGCCATAAAGCCATACATCGAAATTGGCCTCCCAGCTCACTCCCGGCGACGGGCAGTAACAGCCGTTACATTTAAGAACGGGCATTTCATGATACAAGTAGTTAAGCGCAGGTGATAGAAGAAGTGCAGTGGACACCATGATTCCCAAAAAAGTGAGTACGATTTTGACGACTGAAAATGTCCATCGGCGCTCATTTCTCAAATAGCGTACCACAACAATTGCAGTGAGGTTAAACACGGACAATGACATGAAACAAGCTGTGATATTCGGTAGGATGTCGCAGATCGTGTGATCTTCAATTCGCGTGATGTCGTTAACAGGATTTAACTCATCGCGAAGCAGCAAAATCAGATGTGTGAAGAGATTGCCTGTGTTAACAAAGGTTTGGAACACGATGAAGTATTTCAGGTTGTTCGAAGACCGCCATCTTGAACACTGTAAGCAGTAGAATGCAACGTAAAGGTTGAACAGTACTCCGCAGAAAAAGATTAGCGGCGACACTATCATGCTTATTTTCGGCTGGCGTTCTCTGTTTTGCAGAAACAACAGTCGTTAATAGTCACGGGATAAATGGGCTACACTATAAAACAAAAACCTCCCAACTTCCTCAACCACAAATGGCTGTTTTGGATTCATAATATAAATTGAAACGCGTGACTAACATATGCGTAGATAATCTAGGCTACATTAGCATAACAATATCCAAAATGTCCGACGCCCAGGGGGGAGGTACTCCCCTATATGGGGTATATAGGTGTGTGTGCGGCGGCCCCAGAGGGTATGATTTTTCAGCCGTTTTGGTCATAAATGGGGTATCGATGTTATCCATTTTGATCATTAATAGGGTCTGGTTTTTGCACTCTAGTCTTGAATTGGGCATGTTTGGCTTTGTTTTTGTTTCTTGTTTGTTTTTTTGTTTGTTTTTTTTAAAGAAGAAGCTACTTTTTCATCATAATCGACAACACTGATCAACAAAAGCCCTCCACGATGCCTTTAACGTCGGTCTGAACTAGGGAACTAAGTGTAATGTAGGTCTGAAACAGGGGGTATTGAAAATCGCAGATTTTGGTCATATATAAGGTAAGGGTTTTGGGAAGCGGGCCGCACACCCCCACCAATTTTTTCTCGGAGTAACCCCCGGGGTACGGCGATATCACTCGACAGATCAGATCACATGACATGTCAACTGGAAGAAATAGCGCGAAAGCGAAAGAGGAAGTTATGTGATCAACGTCTACGGAAACACTTTTGACATTTGCTGTCAACGATGTTAAAAACACTGACAGAAAAACTGCCACAACTTGCTTTCTTCAATAGCACTTTCGATCCAGCAGCCTTTTTGTTTTAGTTTCGAAATTTTGCTGGATAAATGAAATCGTTCAAATGCAGCCTTCACCTGCTATACCTGTAGTTTGCACAGGCGAATACTCTATACATTCCCCGCCAAGTGTTCTCGAAATTGCCAGACTCTGTAATATAGACGATGGTTTCATAGCTTAACTGGCTTTTTTCCTTCGCTTTCTATGTTTTACATGGCAAAGAGAACAGAGAATCAAATGAAGATAAACTAAATTATGATGGATGACCTAAACCACTCAAATTACAATATTTTGCACGAGGGAATATTCTGTACATTTCCCAGGTGTTCTCAAATTATCAGATTATAATACATGACCATATACGATGGTTTAGGTGGCTTTTTTTACCCTTTAAAAGCCTTTCTATGTTTTACTTACCAAAGAGGATTAAGAGAAAAAGGCGGAATAGAGAGGGCACGCAACCGATCTAGTCTGTTCCTTTAAGTATGAGTCAATATCTGTTCCCGCGCGCAGTTGACTTCCTGTTGACTAAGCATTTGATTTCTCTTGGCCAATAGGGACGTCACTATTTTAACTCGTTATCTTTTAGGGTTGCACTTGAAGAAATGATTAAAAAACGCTGTCTGTCCGTTTCAAAGTGGTGTCTTTTAGGGCCAAGTAGAGCTCGAAGCACGCCCACTCTGCATCTGGTCTCCTTTAGGAGTTTAATTAAAACTTTCCGACGAAAATTCCCGACTTATTCACGTGGGAGTTCCCCCGGGGTATTTCCCGTGCCGCTATTGTGCTTGCTAGTTGGTCAAATATATTATGATATTTCCCCTTTCACTGAGGGTGTTAATATGGCCCCGGAACTGCGCACAAGTCATCTGCGACTGTCTATTCTTCTCGCCCCCTTCGCCCAGGGGATGGAAAGAAGAGAGAACTCTGGTAACGCTGGCAACAGTTTGGTATGAAGTAGAAGACGTGCCACATCTGCTGGGGAAAGGAAACAGATAAACAGATTTCCTAACAACAACCCCCCAAGAAAAACGCTTTTCTGTTGGTTACTACGTGACCGTGATTGTCGCAAACAAGAGATTCACGGGGAGCGCAACGACGACGGCGACGCCGACGACGACGCCTAGTCAAAAATAAATTTATATTTTACAAGCGAAATTCGCGAATCGCAATTGCCTAGATCTGTTCGGTACGCCCATGTCTCTAAAAACGTGCTCAGGCTAAATATGCAATGACAGTGTTCAATTCCAAACGGAAATTGTAAAAATCAGCTGTCGTTCGCGTTCTTCAGACTAAGTAGAACTTGGCTATTTCACGTTGTTGTTTATAATTAGTAGAGAACCGCAAAGAAATTAACAAAGGTTTATAACGCACGTGCACCTATACAGCCATAGTTTTGCCCATTAAGCCTTTTGTTTTGTGCCCAGGTGCCCTATGATGATCTTTTTCAGTCTATTTTAAACCATACCTTCTTGTCCCAAATAAATTCTGAGAAGTTAGCTGTAACAGTCAGCCTTAACAAATGAGGTCTAGAAAAGCTGCCAGGATGCTCCACTGTTATGCGAGTGCGGCACCGAGACGTCCTTCTCTGAACATATATTCCGTTCTTCAAGAACGTTTTCCGGCATCAGTCACGACCCGGACACCGATGTAAAAACAGTCTAAATTACATCATTTATCGTATGACTGACAAACATTTCTTCATTGAGATTGGCTGAGAGCTGGGCAGTTTACCGTTTGTTTTTAGTGTTCGCAATTTACTCAGTCATGTAATAAATGAGTAACGCATAAATACTCCAGCAGTTAAGGATCTACACTACTCGTTATATTTGAAAATTCTCTCAAAATTGCAAGAGCCTTTAGGCGAATGCAATGTGAAAGAATTTTCAAAATATCACTAATAATCGATAGGTTGGCTACCATTTGTCCGAATAAATCGGTTAGGATGGCCGTTGAATAACTGTAAGATCTCGTGAGGTTTTTCCAAATTAGCAAATCAACCTAACAAGATGGCGCTTACCGTTTAGAATTCGACTTTCCGTATTTGTTTTAGGCTGATGAGAGACTGGAAACCGGAAAAGTTAGCAAATGGTAAGGAAATTTCCGCCGTTCCGCTCCGAACGGAAAAAGAGGACTACCTCTGGAGGTGGTCTATAATTTCCGAACGAATTTTCCGGAAAATTGTTGTTCCATTGAAATTTCAACCGAAATTTCCGGATTCTTTAGCTAATGGTAAGCATCCATACTGTCATACTGGATTACACATACTAATTGCCTAAAAACACTCCTGCCCCTTTTTTTTCTAAGTTACTAACGTCAGTCGCTTGAACGACGGAAAAGACAAAAATCCGACAGAGACAGTCCGGGTCATACGACAAGCTTTCAAATTCCCAAGGGAGACGTTCAATTGTCTTTTGACAGGCCCTCTATGATCAATTACCGGGCTATTTGTAACGTAGCCTGTCAACAGGCTCTCTAGTCGAGGGTGGGGCGAAGAGGAGGCGGAAGGAAAGAAGACCCCCTGTTCACAGGCTATTTTTAACGGTATATACGGGGCTGTCATAGCAAATAATCCATTTTGAATTTCTCGTTTCTTTGGGCGTGTACTAGCTTTTCATACTGACGGCAAAGAAATCATACATAAGTAATTCTCTACTTAAAACAAGAGGTACTCGATATATTCAAAAAGGTTCTCTGATCTATTTGTATAGGTAATCGTATGACTGCAAGTGTAATTAAGGATTACCACTGATATTTGAGAATTATCTCAAAATTGCTAGAGCCTAGAGTGCAATTTGAAAGAATTTTGAAATGTCACGAGTAGTGTAAATTCTTAATTGCTCGAGCTTTCATTCGATAACTAATTTATTATATGACTGAGAAAATTACGAACGCACGGGCATTAGTTTGCACCACAGTGCAAATTAACAATAAATTGGCCTGCCCTCATCACAATGAAGACATTTCCTCCGCCCTAAATATGCTCAGCTCATTCGTTGTTGACATCGTAAACGCCATCTTGTATCAGGAATGGTAACGCAGCCGTTGGGGGGTGGGGAGAGGGGTTCCACTAACACCATCGGACACACATTATCATTATTGCGTCAAGGGTGCAGACCAGTGTGATGCTCGATTTCAATATATCCTACAAGATCGAGCTGAAGCAGTGCTTAGGAAGGACTTTTTTAATTCTCACCTTAAAATTTATACAGGGAGAGAAAGCCATTTTGTGAACACCGGTGACACAACTATGAACCTTGTTAAGAACGCATCCACCTCGTTGCCAACGGTCTTTAAGGACAGCGAATAAAACTCAGCGAAGGTTGGCGCTCAATCTGATAGGCGCTCCACCTTCACCCAAGGGGAGACAAGGTTTATCAACTGAAACTTCTGAAAGGTACCTGCCCACTGAGTACAACCCCAGTAATGAACTCCTAGTAAAGTTGAAGAAACATTGAATGGAAGATTTCACGTGAATAACGATCTAGGATTACACTAAACACCCGAGGTTCATTCTGCGCGCGCGAGTTGTGGTCGGCTGAAAGAGCCACGGGGACCGAAAGAGACTTGACCAAGACCGGACACCGCGCAAGAGAAGCCCCCGGAAATCCTGTGCACGATTTCCGGTCTTTGTTAGTTCCAGCTTGGTAAATGATATCGGTACCAATTGAAATTCAATGGAACGCCTGAAATGCTCTCTTGATTTCCTGCCGAGGTTCTCAGATTATCCAGTGTATACTCAGTTTGAGATTTATCGTTTGTTCACCCTAGCAAGGGGGGAACCTGGTTTCCATGAACGCAAAATTCCCGCATGGTATTTTTCGAGGACACGAAAATGTAGAGTAGATTTTCCATGCATTCTGAAGATAGACAATTACGCGAAACATCCAACTCCATGAGCTGTGACGCATGTTTTGAACGAGCGATTGCCTCGATGCCAGCATTGCCTATTCTACATTTCGCTAATCTTAGGCAGTTCAATGGTTTTCTAACACTGTTCAAAACAATCCCAACGCTGCTGCCTACATAATTCCCACTAAGATCTAGCGATACAAGACAGGGAAGTTCTTGCAAAATTTCGGAAAGACTCCTCAAGTGACTTTCTCCAAAATCGCTGTATGACAAGCATAAGGAGCGTAATTTTGTAAACTTCTTCATTTCTTGGAAAATTGTTGACAGCTCAACATTCACGTTATCATAGAAAGCTAATCCATTGTAAGAAAAATCCAACTTCAATAAATGATCAGGATTTAGAAGTTTCAGGAACCTGCATAGTCTGTCATCTCCAAGCTGAACAACGGTTAAGGATGAAACGAAAAGCCGCACGGGCCCGTTATTTGATTCCAGTGCTTTAAACACTGTATCAGGGTTGCTATGGTTCACACTGATATCCAAGTGGATGGTAAGAAAGCTTGTCGGGTTCACGTTGCTGTTCAATTTGGCACCAGTGAGGTTATCAGCACGGTTTGGAGAGGTTCCGCTTGAAACATCTGTTAAGTTAATTGGTTTATTTGCTGCAATGACTGCCCTGCACAGTGCAGTAGTACCATCAAACCCTGAAAGATCAAAAAGTTTAGGGTTTAGGGTTAGGGTTGGAAGTTAAGCTTTTTTTTCGTTTAGCTGGGCATTTACGCCGTGGAAATTTAGCTGATACAATTTAGGTCCCCTGTCTAAGAATCACAACGGGAACACAACAACAACAGAAGCAAAAATGATACCCTATTTGAGGATCAGGAACCTCAGAAATCATACCATATCCCGCGGCACATACCTATATAGCCGATGTATGGGAGTAACCTCCACCCCCCTCTCCCCTCACTCTGGGAGTAGTATCATGTAAATAAGGCTGGCTTGGATAATTTGACATTTGAATTTTCAATCATGTATGGTTTCAAGTTTGCAATAGCTGCTGTAGCTTGGTTTAACCTAATATATACTGTGTATTTATCAGTACCTCCCTGAAACATAATGATTCCCTAAAAATAGTGACAGTGAAAGTCAGCTTAGCTACGTGGTATGATGTTGAAATGAAAAGGCACCACACGAATGTAGTAAATAAGTGATGCCTGTGCAGTGAAATATTTTGACTCCCTAGCTCCAATGCAGCTGTCATGAAATCAGCCAATGAATTTAGGCCAATCAAAATAGTGATACTCTGTAAATTACTCTGTAATTTACTCTGTAAATTCGAGGTTAAATAAAGTATATGTATGTAGGTAGGTAGGTAGGTAGGTAGGTAGGTAGGTAGGTAGGTAGGTAGGTAGGTAGGTAGGTAGGTAGGTAGGTAGGTAGGTAGGTAGGTATGTATGTATGTGATAGCAGATCACACATGAACAGCAGACTATAATATTTATGTACAGCAGATGCATGACATTTCACCACCAGGGTAACAAATTTTCCAGGAAAAAAGAATGCATCACAATGCCTCTTCCAAAAAATGAGATTATTTGGGTGATGAAAACTCATGATTCAAAGAAGTGTATAATGTACCTTTTGTCTGGTAATTGTTTATTTTTCTCCTATAGCTTTCAGGCTGCTCAACAACATTTTTAAAAGGGGGAAAAAAGGTCTTACATTATATATAAAGTGGTCACAAATGAGGGGTGGAGCATGGTCCTTCAAAAACTCTGGGTCTTGCAAAATTTTAGTTGAATTTCACGGGTCTTGCAATCTCGTTTTTTAGTGGTTATGTGCGTCTCACAGTCTCGATTTTTATACGAAGCTGTCTCAGATTCTAAATTTTTCACACGATTCATTTATCCGTTTTTATAAATGAGGTCTTCTTGTCACTCGATATTGAATTTCAATGAAGAAACTTTCAAATTTCAGAGAAAAAGTTAATCCTAACTTCTCCTAAATTGTCTGAATTCCACAAAAAGCCACAAAAAGCTATGTCTGTTTTGGCACCATAAAAACACTTATTTCGTTCTAGGAGATCATAACATAGTGTGTTATAATCAAATTTCCAGTTCCTGCCAGTTCAAAGAAGCTGGCTAAAAGGCTGTACAAACTCATTCTAGCTCTCAACTAAATCTGGGGCTCAAATTCTAAGATGGTCTGAACGTCTCGCGCTCAAACTCAAAACACTTTGAAGTCTCAGTCTCGCAATCTAAAAAGTCAAAATGTCTCGGCTCACAGAAAAATGTTTGTCTCACCGTCTCACAAAGTCTCACATTTACCATTTGCCACCCCTCAAATGGGATGGGTTGAGAATAGAGATCTTGGGTCTGAAAATTCAATGTGGTTAGAATTGGTTGTTCTGGAATAGTTTCCAGAATGTTTGGTCATAAAATTTCATTATTTACAGGGATGGCTGAACATATTTTGAATTGGGGGCCTTAAGAGCGGGCACCAGAAGTGCTAACTTGTTGGGGGTCTGGAGATATTTGTAAAATTATTATTTTATATATTTTTTGCTTGAATTTGAGGGGGGGGGGGGGCTTTAGCATCATGAACATCTGTATGCATCTGGACGCAGCAATGCATCATGTTGCTATGTCTTAGACAGAGTAAATCATAGCATCTACATGATCTGCATCATTCTATGTACGTAATTTGCAAAGGATTTACCCATCACTGCAGATGTAGAAGAGAAAAAAAGGGAACTAAAGGTAACTAAATCAGTATTAAGATAAAAAAAGAGATCAGACTGGCCCTAAATGCCTCAATACTCTGTTGGTCTATTACTTTAGCAGGAAGTAATTGACACTTAACTATACTGTCAATCTTGGCTTCAAGCTTAATTTATACCTGAAAACAACAAAGCAAAGTGAAAACACAGTTACACCTTTTCTCCTTTAGTTAGATATCTGCTTATGCTCTTTAACACGGACACATATGCACTCAGAGTCACTTTGAGCAAGCGTCTATTACATAAAATGCCCCCTCCCACCATCCCCACTACTAACCAACCATGCTATGTTGCTGTCAGTATGGAACAATAATTATTATTAATAACACTGAGAACACAGTGTAGAGTGCCCCCCTCCTGACTAAGACAATCCAATTTAGTTCATAGTCCCATTGGAGCATCACCATTCAATCACATATGTAAGAAACTTTGAATAAACAGTAACACTTGAACTGTTTCAGGTTTCCTGGTCCATAAAAAAGAGAGAAGCACAGTTGATTTCGCTTAAGGTATTCCACTTAAAAAGAACAAGTATTTCTCAAACTTCATCTAATTGGTAATCATGTTATGAATATTAGAAAAGTGCAATAAAAAATAGGGGTTATTCTGCTTGTTTCTGCACAACATAGATGGCCTTTATAGCAACTTTGCGCCTGACGAGGATGTCATTACTTATCTTCAGTTAGTAGAAAGGGGCACTAGAAATTCTAAGACAAGCACTTATTGGATTAATTTGTTAGAGAAGTTAAACAAAATAGACCCTGAGGCTCTCCAAGGGGTTATGGGGAACAAGGGAACGTAGTCAATCTCAACTGGAGACAGAGAATAGCTGTTGCTACGGTGGTTTATCTCAATGGTGGGCCGGAAAGCAGCAATGCGTTTGTCTTTTGCAATTGGAATCGATAGTGACAGTGACAAGAAGTAATTTGATTTCACAAAAAAGAGAAGGATTTGAAATTGCTGATTGTCCCCCACCCCTCTGGAAATTCCAAATAAGCCTCATACATTTCTCAAAATTGTTTGGTCTTACGGAACCCTCCAACCTCCAGAAAATTTCAACGGAAGGGAGCAAGAACACCCCCCGCCCCTGTCTGGAAGACCCTCAAGTGTCATGTAACCCCACTCACCAAGATCTCTTTCTCTTATGTCAATTACTTGAACCGTATCAGTTTCGTCTCTTTCAGGGATATACTCAGCGACAGCTTTTCCAACAAACTGGCCTTCTTCCTCCAAGTAGGAATTTCCTCGCAACACAACTACTCGCATAGGCCAAAACTTTAAGACGTGTTTAAACGTAGTCAGGTTGTAACTACGAATAGAAGAATGAACAATAGCTTGTGTGATCTCTAAGGGAAGGTCCTCAAATCCATTTTCAATCAAATCCGGATAGCGAAGCAAGTTCTGTAGACATAAATTTCGAAGCGATTCACTTGCTATGGCCATGTTGTCACTGGTGTGGTGGACGATGTAGTGCCCAGTGCCCATTGGTTCTTTCTGGAGCCTCAGTCACGCAACGCTTTGCATTGCGTAGCGTGACATAGCTAACCTGTCGCGTGTTGGAATATTGGTGTGGATCACAGATTAGATGGAAGAATTATTACGTCACGATGTGTTTGAGCTTCTCAATCACGCCCCTTTTGGCGAGGAAGGGCAACTCAGTTGGTTGGCAATTGGAGTGTTGATACTCCCAAACGTTTTTGGGCAGGGGTGCGCGGCCGAAACCTCGAAACCCTTACCTTATTTCAAACCGAAATCTGTTATTTCCGCTATTTTTGCCGCATCAACATTCGCAGATTTGTAGCCCTTCTCAGGCGTTTACGCAAATGAAAGCTATTTTTGGTTAGCTGAGCTCATATATTAGAGACGTTCACTAATCTCTGAGATCTGAAAGAAGGTATTTATTTTTTTTGAGGGGAGGGCTCAGGTCTGAAATACGTTACGGAAATAACAGATTTTGATTTGAAATAAGGTAAGGGTTTCGAGGTTTGGGCCGCACACTCCTGCCTAAAACTTAAATACCCTCTTTCAGATCTCTCAAAATAGTAAACGTCTCTAATATATGACCGCAGCTAACCAAAGATAGCTTTTATTTGCGTAAAACGCCTGAGAAGGACTACAAATTTGCCAATGTTGATGCGGAAAAATTAGCTCCTTGTAAACAAAATACCCAGTAGCATGTCAGAGTGAAAAACATACCCTATTTCAGACCAAAATGGTCAAAATCTACACCCATTTTCAGACCAAAACAGTTAAAACAAACCATACCCTTTGGGGCCGCACATACCTATAAAGCCAGTTTTAGGAAGAACCGTCGGGAGTTTCCTTAAGGTCGGCTCGCACTATGCTAGAGACCTTTAGATTGGACTACGAGTGCGACATTGAGTACGAGTACAATTTTCGATTTTCACACCAGTGACGTTTCTAGAACCCTCGCTCTTCATATTGGTTTGAGGTAGAGAGGCTAGCGCATGGGATGAAATGGGTATGTGACGTGATAATGTGAAGCCTGAAAACTAGAATTGAAAAGTTGTTCTCGTACTCGATCGCGTACTCGAACTCAAATCTAAAGTCCCCTACTAGGAGACATGTGGGGACGTTCGACGTCAAGCGTGGACAAGCCCCTTCGAGCGTACGCATATGACTTATATTGCAGGGACCGGTACGTATAAGCTGGTGCACACGAAGCGGATATTGGTTCATTTTAATGTTGTAGCGGACACAGTTTGGACGAGCCGGTGCACACCATCCGACATTGAAAATTGAAGTCATTTAGTCCCTGCGAATTCAAACCAGCTAAATTATGTGAAACGGTGACAGGGACAAAATTTTCTCTCCGCAACAGAGCGTTTCCTTAAAAACCGTCTACACGAGAAAAACTGTCGCTGTAACATGCGCCTAATGGCTCTTTTGCCACTTTTTTTGTTCTTACGACGTTTTGACGGCATCTGTGATCTATTACTAAACAGAAGCACTGCAGCATGGAATCTGTTTTTTAATTGAACCTCTAACAATGGTTTCCCACTCATTCAGAGGATCGTGACAGCGTGCTTTTTTCCAGACAGAGAATTTTTGTTCCCAGGAGAAATCCGATGTAAAAAGAAAGGAGATACTCGGAAAAATCGAATTAAACTCCAAAATGAGATCAATCTGAGCATGGCCCAAGTTTATTTGGTCCCTTAATTATTGGATACCAATCTAAAACTTAAAATTGAATGAGGGCTAAGTCAGTATATGCAGATGTCATCGAATACCATTATCTATGCAAAAATATTTTATGCCAGATCTATCCTAACTATCAACAAAGTATGACGGCGAACTGTTATCTCTTGTGTGTGATCTTAAAAGATTCGAAAAGATACTATACTTGGATGCATCAAACCATTTTGCGTTCTGTCTTGAAACCCCTAAGTGAACAAAACCTGCAATTTATAACGAGCATTCCCGACCCTTTCACACGCAATTCCCCGCCCCCCTGCATTGGTAAGTTCTAGCATTTTGATACGCAATGCAGTCAATCGATCGTTTTAACGAACCCCACTGCTGAACTAAAACCTTGAACTTAATCCGCTGAATTCATCTCAACGGTTCTTATAAGAAATAACGAGATGGCTCTTTTTCCATATTAATTAGCATATGTAAATCTGATCCACAGGTTTCGCGCCAGATTTCAAGAAAGAAATTGCTGTTTTGATAGAAATCGGTTTAAAACTTACAGAGCAGAAAAGTTTAGGAAGGTCTTAATATTCGTTTATCATCAGCACACACAACTCTCAGTGGAATGTTATGTCAAAAAATGTAAATAAGGAGAAATTCTCAATAGTTGAAAGTTTAACAAAGATATTATAAAAAATATGTAGGTATTATTTAAGCTTTTAAAATACAAATCTAGATAAGACAATTTTGAAAGTAAAAATTAACTGACGCACCTGTTCTAGACGATCTACAGGATTTCTAAACCAAAACCAATTCAGGTTAAACAAGTCTTTCATGGTTTGGGAATTAACAAAAGACTAAAGCATGCAATTTGACCTTTTTGTGCCTATCACAACTCCGATTTTTCCTTTAAATTCTTTGGAAATCCATTGTTGCGAATAATCTCTTTGTACGCCTCTGCGGACCTTTTTGGGGTGCGTGGTCGATTAGGATCGCTAAAATCGACCCGGTGAATCCCAAATCTGGGGCGATATCCTTCCATCCACTCGAAATTATCCAGAAAACACCAAAGAAAGTAGCCTTTAACTCGAACACCATCCAAATGGATGGCTTTCAATGCCTCGTTCACATACGAGGTCAGGTACTCCACTCGTTGAGTGTCGTTCAACGCCTCTTCGCCAGTGAGATCGCTTTCGCCGTCAATAGCAAAGCCATTCTCCGTTATTATGATGTCGGGATCATTATAATGTTCTTTCACCCAATTTAGAAGCTTGCGCAAGGCCCAGGGAGTATGGAAAAGCCACACAGTACCACCTGGAGGAGGGAAAAATCAACGGGAGGTGGGTGTTACAAACTCTCTTGCCAATAATAAATTTATGGGTTTAATTTTGTTCAAATGGCTTTCTTAGAAAGCTAATCATTTGGAAAAGAGGCAAGAGGGAATGGGGAGAAGAGGCGTATTATTGGAACTAATTTTGCTTGCGAGACTTTTGTTCTATTGCAACCGACAACAGCCGCAGATAACAAAATAAAAATTTTCTCTGTTATTAATTCCAACCGAAAATAATGCAGTTTCGTTTACAACTTTACAAAGAAATCAAACTGCATCTTTCGGCAGCTTTCTCGTTCAGGTTACCCTAAACGAAGTGATAACAGACGCATTATTGGCATTCAATCACTACAGTTTATAACCATTCAAAAGCGTTGTTCGTTGGGCCGAGGGGCACATACTCCCTGTTTGGTCTTTTATCGCGGCTGTAATAATTATATACTTTGTAAGCAGGGACCATTGAAATACCTCGACGCCAGGACGGGTGAGAAGTGGTCTTCATTTGTTGATCGCTCAGGTAATTCCACTCCACATCAGCTGGGAATTCCTTATGTTCAACGAGAAAGGCGGTGTACATGTTTAGAGCGAAAAAATCTGCTGTTCCTTGAATGAGTTGCTTTTCTGCCTCACTTATTTCTGGAAGTCTGACAGGATACAAAATTGCATTAAAGTAAGTATGGAGAAAAACGGCAACAGTTTGTCCGAAAGAAATCGAAAGGGAGCTTAACCGTGCGGCAAAACTCCATTTTTATTGCGGATGGCGAGCAGGGATGGTGCACTGGTGAGAGCGCTCGCCTCCCACCAATGTGGCTTGCGGGTTCGATTCCGGCCCGGTGTCATATGTGGGTTGAGTTTGTTGTTGGTTCTCGCCCTGCTCTGAGGGTTTTTCTGCGGGTTCTCTGGTTTTCCTCCCTCCACAAAAACCAATAAGTCCAAATTCCTATTCGACCATGATGGAGGACCCGCATAAAAACCAGTTGAGGCTGATAAGACTTCCTCTCTAAATATTGTAATTTATTTATTATTTATTTCGCTGTTTGTTCTTATTACGTTTTTTTTAGACTCAGGACTGCGGAAAGCGCATCATGATGTCTTTAAGTTTCAATATTCTTCCTACCTATTTGGAATTCCTTTTGCGTCGCTTTTCTCCTTCACAATTTTCTTCATGACGTCAGGCCAGTCTCCATTGACAAACACTGGATGAGCGAACCACCCGAGCCACCATTCTATGCTGCGGTCAGCGGCGTCTTTGTCAGCTTGCTTGTCTGACTTGGGTTCCCCCCATTGCGCGTTGAGGATTATAGATACTTTACCTTGCTGTGTGGCGCGGAAAACTTGATCATAAGTATGCCACGCCTTGGCATGAGCAAGAAGCATTACATGTGCAACTATCGAAAAAAAAAGTCAATTTTGCTTTTATGTTTTAGGTCTTTGGACAGAGTAACTCTTATTTATTTCTCAGTACATCTTGGTTTTCTTAGTTATTTCTCAGAACATCCTTAATCCCCCCTATGGGGACTGGTGATGAATCTAGCGCCTGATCGAGTAGATCTGGACGTGAGTTCTCCATTTGATTAATGGTACTAAATGTAGACGCGTACCATTCTTGATGTAAGCAAAATAATGAAACTACAAAAAAAAAAAATAATAATAAACGTCCAATAATTTCAGGTTTTTGTGATTATCTTTCGAGATTAAAATTTAAACTGGCGGAAGCGTAATTTGAATTGACGGGGGGGGGGGTTCTTACAAGCAGGCAACGGAGGCGCTAACTTGTAGGGGGTCTGGAAATATTTGTAAAATTATTATTTTTTGTATTTTTTCCTCGAAATTGGGGGAGCCCCCGGCTCCGCCGTTCCTGATACAATAAGCCAAATTATTCTTGAATTTTGATTGGTTCTTTCTTATGACCATTAATTGAGAACAGACGTATAGATGACGTCATTAACATTTGGTTTTGTTTCTTTATTATCGTGTAGGTAAAACAAATAGATTCCATGTTGCCGTGAGTCTGTTTAGTAATCGATCACAGAAGACGTCAAAATGTGGTAAGAACATCAGTGACACACTCGCCTAATGGCTCGTGTGGCACATTTTTATTTTTAACACATCTGTGATCTATTATATTGTTGATGAACAGACGCACGACAAAATGCAACCTATTTGTTAATCAGACAGTTTTCATATGCAAGTCCACCTTTCCGTTTCCATGTTATCTGCCTGTAGTTCAGGACAATAAACGAATTTGATATAATCGCTTTGATAATAACGTAGAAGTCTTTCACCCTAAAAACAGTCGAAGCAAAATTTCCCGTATGGTCTTCAAGCTCAGACTTCCCCCCCCCCAACCCCCTCCCCCCAGTCACCCCTGCATCTTCCTAAATCAAACATCTAAACTCCCCAAAGCTAAATGAAAAAATCATTCCACGTTTCTGATGTTTTAAAACTCCCAATTATTATTAAGGAGATACGTCTTACTGACAATTTCTATACCTTTATAGGTGGCTGTGCTAAGGTTTTTCTTGCCTGGCGCTGTAACACCGAGTCCGTGGCCTAAGAAAGCTGCTTCCCACGGTTCGTTTATTGTAATCCACCACTTGACTCGATCACCAAACGTTTCAAAGCAAAACTTGGCGTAGTCGTTGAAAACGTCGGCTATTTCTGGGTTCAACCAGCCATCGTACCTGTCTTGCAGAGCCTGGGGTAAATCGAAGTGGTACAAAGCGACCATTGGAGTAATTCCGCTTTCAAGAAGCGAGTTGATCAAGTCGTTGTAATACCTCACTCCCGCGGAATTCACCTTCTCTAGCGTTCCCTCCGGTAAAATTCTAGACCACGAGATTGAAAACCTGTAATATCCAACCCCGAGGTTGTTCAGAAGCTTCACGTCTTCGTCCGTTTTGTGGTAGCTATCGCAAGCTATGTCGCCTGTTTGGTTCAAGAAAGAATTGCCACCTGCGTGAGTGAATTTATCCCAGCTGCCAAGTCCCTTACCGTCCGCATTCCATCCACCTTCCACTTGGTAAGCTGAGGTCGACGTTCCCCACATGAAATCTTCGGGAAATTCGCCATAGAAAAACTCATCCTTCCGTTCTGCCATGCCCTCCGAAATTAAAACGAAGAAAAAACTAACCAGAAATGATATTATCATATCGCGTGACTTGTTCCGGTTTCTCAGCTTCTGAATAATTCTCACGTAAGCGTTATGCTTGAGCGTTAGGCTTGATTACAAGCCGCTGTTCGGGAAAGGAGCCCGCGCTCCTCCCCACAGAGGACGTGCTTGATAGGGTGTGAGACGCGAATTTATGACTATTAAACAGTTGCTGTTGTTGTAGAAAAATTTGATATGTAGACCATTAGCAAGTGTAACTCTTACCCCATTTTTTTCGCATATATGTGGAGGTTGCGTGACTCGCAACAAAACAGGAAGCAGTATCGTCACCAGACCAAACGAATAAGCTGCCGGCAAGGTCCACCATGAACTTGCAGAAAAAAAGAAATGGTACCCTGTGTCGTAGACCAACAGCTTCTATCTCTGTTGTAAGCTACCTAGTGATTTGTATTTGTTTGTAAAATACTTCTTATAGGGCTGACTGCAGCTACTACCGTTTATGGCAAGTGTATCCATATTGAGGCCTTTGAAAAGTTAATGGAAGGCTTTGACATGTGGAACAACTTCACCCCTTCACTTGCACGAGGCACAAATTCTCATGATCACACTTACTAAGTAAGATGAATGCAATATTAACTTATAAATGCAGAGTACATAAACATTGTATACATTCATTTTTCATAGTCCATCCTAATGATTAATTGGTTGGCGGCAAAGTGTAGTGAAATTGTATAGCATAATTTTCTAAATCAAATAGCTTGTAGACTAGTATATTATTTTTATATGATCATGGTACATGTACATTTTACTGTATTCTTTGGGAAATCAGGATACAGTATTTTTTGTCAATTGCTTCAAATGTGATTATTCATCATGTACTTACTGACTGCTTAGCTAAGTTCACCTCTTTGTTTGCATTTCCACATACAGTTGATTACTGATTTTCTATAATTTCTTCTCTTGCACTATGTATTATCATGTAACATCCTGTTTTCTTCATGATTTGCTATTTCAGGATGAAAGTCATGAATTTTTGCCTTTAAATGGCACTAATTTTACCATGTTTGTACGTGGAAATAGAAAGCATGGTGTGGTTGGCCTCCAGGGTGCCTTGATCACTTGCTTTACCTGTGATCATCAGGTACATGCCTGTGAACATGGCACAAAAATTTTGGAATCTGAGGAAGTATTGGAACACGAAATGCCTGATTTCCTAGTGGATTTTTTTTGCTGAGAAAAATTATCAGGAATCCACTGTAGTTTCAGAAAACACCTCCCATAAAGAATGGAAATTAAGACCAGTGTCTTCGAATAAAATTCCATTTCAACTATCTACAGCCCAGAAAGAAATATTCTCCTCGTTGGAAAATGTGCTACAAATAAAAATGTCCTCTACTGATCTTGTGCTGCTTACCCCCAGCTTACCTCCCTGCTGCCCAAAGTGTTCATCTCAGTGCATTGGTCAGCCAAGGAAAGTTTTGTGCTTTTTGAAAAAGCAAATGTTGCATTGTGAAGGTAGGAAATTCCTTGCATTTTCATGTTGAGAATTTTGCAAAAATGCCTTTAACTCACCAATGAATTGGATAGAAGTGACTGTTTACAATGAGGGTTTGTGCCGTGGATGATGGAGGAAGGTTTAAATTAGCTCCTCATCTCAAAAAGTCAAATGCCTGTTCTGATTAATTAAGAGTCCAATTCTCGAATGAATTCACTGAACCAAGTTGCTCACAGAAGCTGGCATGTTTGATGAAGGTTGCCACTGCATATGATTGATTTGTAACTTACTGGCTAGAGCCAAACAAACCCAGTTTGTTCTAGGTAGAAAGTGCTGAAAACCTTTAAGGCTAGGACTGACACCTAAATCTTTGATCAACTTATTGTTTATTACCCTAGCAATCTTTAGTCACATTCATAATGCAAACTGAATGGATTCCAATCCACAATTTAAGTTCATTTCTATTCATAAATGTCCTTCCTATTATTTTTTTAATAACAATTCAATAATGGTTTGTGATATTCTCAAATGTATGTTTTGTTCTAGTATTATACTATACTTGTGTTGACGAAGCCTGTGATGCAACTGTGGAGTTGGATGGTTTAGAGCTCACACTGTTGAACATGGGCTCGTACATTATTTCTTAGGAGGTCTTGAGGGATTTCATGTTTCATTTTCTAAAGGGAAGGTACATGAAGTTATTATTATTTTACTCTTTATCACAATTTGCATCGCAGATTAATTGCAGCTTCACGTGTACTACACATTTCTTTCATGTCATACTTAAAATGGCATTATGTTAACTGTACTTTCAGTAATTACAACCACCTAAAATGGGTCCACATTTGATATTAGAGCTGAGACTGGGATGTGATTATCGAGTCATAAAGTAAACTCCGTTAATGGAAAATTGTTGTTAATGGAGACATACTAATTGAACACATCTAATTACAGTTTTAAGTAAAGATGTGCAGTACCCATGCAGATATTATTAAATTTAGACAAGTATGCTAACCAACAGAGACTCATTTTGTTACAAGTAATGTTGGAATGTAATGAGCCAAATAATCAGGCAAATGATTAACTGAAGGTTGTAAGGTGTTGTGCCATCTCCCAATTTAAACCAGAAACATGATGATTGTGTTGTACACTTTAACTTCAGCAGTATCCTTAACAATACTCATTAGTGCTTACTGAAGCCTCTGTCATGCAATGCTTTGCATTGCGTTGCGTGACATAGCTAACGTGTAGCGTGTTGGAATTGGTGTGGATCACACACTGGATTGAAGAATTATTACGTCACGATGTGTGAGCTTCTCAATCACGCCCCTTTTGGCGAGGAAAGGCAACTCAGTTGGTTGGCAATTGGAGTGTTGATACTCCCAAACGTTTTTTGGCAGGGGTGCGCGACCCAAACCTCGAACTGCCCTTACCTTATTTCAGTCCGAAAGCTGTTATTTCCGCTATTTTTTCCGCATCAACATTTGCAAATTTGTAGCGCTTTTCAGGCGTTTACGCCAATAAAAGCTATTTTTGGTTAGCTGGGCTCATATATTAGAGACATTCACTAATCTCTGAGATCTGAAAGAGGGTATTGATTTTTTATTTTTTTGGGTGGGGGGGGGGGGTTCAGGTCTGAAATAGGTTACGGAAATAACAGATTTTGATCTGAAGTAAGGTAAGGGTTTTGAGGTTTGGGCCGCACACTCCTGCTTGAAACTTCAATACCCTCTTTCAGATCTTTCAAAGTAGTAAACGTCTCTAATATATGACCGCAGCTAACCAAAGATAGCTTTTATTTGCGTAAACGCCTGAGAAGGGCTACAAATTTGCCAATATTGATGCGGAAAAATTAGCTCCTTGTAAACAAAATACCCAGTAGCATGTCAGAGTGAAAAACACACCTTATTTCAGACCAAAATGGTCAAAATCTATACCCATTTTCAGACCAAAACATTTAAAAAAACTATACCCTTTGGGGCCGCAAATACCTATAAAGCCCGTATTAGGGAGAACCGTCGGTAGTTTCACTAAAGTCGGCACGAACTATACTGGGACCGGAGTCAGGAGCCCATCACCTGAGTTCCTGATTAGGAGACATGTGGAGACGTGCGACGTCAAGCCTGGACAAGCCCCTTCGAGCGTACGCATATGACTTATATTGCAGGGACCGGTACGTATAAGCTGGTGCACACGAAGCGGATATTGGTTCATTTTAATGTTGTAGCGGACACAGTTTGGACGAGCCGGTGCACACCATCCGACATTGAAAATTGAAGTCATTTTGTCCCTGCGAATTCAAACCAGCTAAATTATGTGAGACGTGTTACAGGGACAAAATTTTGTCCCCGCAACAGAGCATTTCCTTAAAAACCGTCTACACGAGAAAAACTGTCGCTGTATCATGCGCCTAAGGGCTCTTTTGCCACTTTTTTTGTTCTTACAACGTTTTGACGACATCTGTGATCTATCACTGAACAGACGCACTGCGGCATGGAATCTGTTTTTTAATTGAACCTCTAACGATGATTTCCCACTCATTCAAAGGATCGTGACAGCGTGCTTTATTTCCAGACAGCGCATTTTTTCCTCAGGTGAAAATAAAGGAGATGCTCCTCGGAGAAATTGAATTAAACTCCAAAATGAGATCAGTCTGAGCGTGGCTCAAATTTATTTTCCCCCTAATTATTGGATACCAATCTAAAACTGAAAAACGAATGAGGGCTAAGTCAGTATATGCAGATGTCATCGAATACCATTATCTATGCAAATATATTTTATGCCAGATCTATCCTAACCATCAACAAAGTACGACAGCGTACTGTTATCTCTTGCGTTTGATCTTAAAGATTCGAAAAGATACTTGGATGCATCAAACCATTTTGCGTTCTGTCTTGAAACCCCTAAGTGAACAAAACCTGCAATTTATAACGAGCATTCCCGACCCTTTCACACGCAATTCTCCGCCCCCCTGGATTGGTAAGTTCTAGCATTTTGATACGCAATGCAGTTAATCGATCGTTTTAACGGACCCCGCTGCTGAACTAAAACCTTGAACTTAATCCGCTGAATTCATCTCAACGGTTCTTATTAGGAATAACGAGATGGCTCTTTATTCATATTAATTAGCGTATCTAAATCTGATCTACAAGTTTCGCGCCAGATTTCAAGAAAGAAATTGCTGTTTTGATAGAAATCAGTTCAAAACATACCGAGCAGAAAAGTTTAGGAAGGTCTTAATATTCGTTTATCATCAGCACACACAACTCTCAGTGGAATGTTATGTCAAAAAATGTAAATAAGGAGAAATTCTCAATAGTTGAAAGTTTAACAAAGATATTATAAACAATATGTACGTATTATTTACGCTATCAAAATTAAAATCTCCTTAAGGCAAGTTTGAAAGTAATAATACTTTCCAAGTTTAAAAATTAAATGAACTGATCACATCGTGACCAATTATGGTATAACGTACCTGTACTAGATGGTCTACAGGGTTTTTAGACCAAAACCAATTCAGGTTAAACAAGTCTTTCATGGTTTGGGAATTAACAAAAGACTAAAGCATGCAATTCGACCTTTTTGTGCCTATCACAACTCCGATTTTTCCTTTAAATTCTTTGGAAATCCATTGTTGCGAATAATCTCTTTGTACGCCTTTGCGGACCTTTTTGGGGTGCGTGGTCGATTAGGATCGCTAAAATCGACCCGGTAAATCCCAAATCTGGGGCGATATCCTTCCATCCACTCGAAATTATCCAGAAAACACCAAAGAAAGTAGCCTTTAACTCGAACACCATCCAAATGGATGGCTTTCAATGCCTCGTTCACATACGAGGTTAGGTACTCCACTCGTTGAGTGTCGTTCAACGCCTCTTCGCCAGTGAGATCGCTTTCGCCGTCAATAGCAAAGCCATTCTCCGTTATTATGATGTCGGGATCATTATAATGTTCTTTCACCCAGTTCAGAAGCTTGCGCAAGGCCCAGGGAGTATGGAAAAGCCATACAGTAGCACCTGGAGGAGGGAAAAATCAACGGGAGGTAGGTGTTACAAACTCTCTTGCCAATAATAAATTTATGGGTTTAATTTTGTTCAAATGGCTTTCTTAGAAAGTTTATCATTTGGAAAGGAGGCAAGAGGGAATGGGGAGAAGAGGCGTATTATTGGAACTAATTTTGCTTGCGAGACTGTTGTTCTATTGCAACCGACAACAGCCGCAGATAACAAAATAAAAATCTTCTCTGTAATTGATTCCAACCGAAAATAATGCAGTTTCGTTTACAACTTTACAAAGAAATCGGGCTGCATCTTTCGGCAGCTTTCTCGTTCAGGTTACCCTAAACGAAGTGATAACAGACGCATTATTGGCATTCAATCACTACAGTTTATAACCAATCAAAAGCGTTGTTCATTGGGCATGGGGGGCACATACTCCCTGTTTGGTCTTTTATCGCGGCTGTAATAATTATATACTTTGTAAGCAGGGACCATTGAAATACCTCGACGCCAGGACGGGTGAGAAGTGGTCTTCATTTGTTGATCGCTCAGGTAATTCCACTCCACATCAGCTGGGAATTCCTTATGTTCAACGAGAAAGGCGGCGTACACGTTCAGAGCGAAAAAATCTGCTGTTCCTTGAATGAGTTGCTTTTCTGCCTCACTTATTTCTGGAAGTCTGACAGGATACAAAATTGCATTAAAGTAAGTATGGAGAAAAACGGCGACAGTTTGTCCGAAAGAAATCGAAAGAGAGCTTAACCGTGCGGCAAAACTCCATTTTTATTGCGGATGGCGAGCAGGGATGGCGCACTGGTGAGAGCGCTCGCCTCCCACCAATGTGGCTTGCGGGTTCGATTCCGGCCCGTTGTCATATGTGGGTTGAGTTTGTTGTTGGTTCTCGCCTTGCTCTGAGGGTTTTAATTTTCTGCGGGTTCTCTGGTTTTCCTCCCTCCACAAAAACCAATAAGTCCAAATTCCTATTCGACCATGATGGAGGACCCGCATAAAACACAGTAGAGGCGAGCCTGCAGTACGGGCGGATTAGCGGGTTCTAGCGCGATACACGAGCGTGCGCGCGTAGCGTGAGACCGAGCGCGAAGCGCGAGGAGAGAAAAATCCGCCTGTAGTCACACCATTGTTCATGCTCTACCGCCCCTTGAAATGATTGGCATGAAAGAATGAGGGAGAACAAAACAATTCAATATACTGGCGGGATAAAATGTCTCAAATAACCAATAATTTACAAATGTGTACAGACGCAAAGCAGTTAACAGACGTGAACATCTAAATTTACCTAAATTTAAATCATGTGGTGCCAAACTCGGCGAGCAAAGGAGGTACATGTATAAACCTAAACATCGAGCTCAGGAGACGAAAAGCTCGAACAAATTCTGGATGCAAGAAACATGACGACACGGAAAGGATCTCTAAGATTCTCGAAGTAACACTACAGCAGTCTCTGGCGACGCCGGACAAAGCTAAATAGTCTAAATATGATCCGTGGTGAAAAGCCATATAACTTAATACAGTTTTAATTTAACAACCGGGCTCGGCGTCATAATATAGAATGCAAATAATCAATGTTGGTGATCACCGACTTTGTCCCTCCAGAGCGAACAATTAAAGAGATACAACATATCTTTCTGCACTAGAAATGAGGCGAGACAAACAACACTTAACTCGGCACATGGCAAATTATAGAGGTGTCAAACTCTGCAAACAGCTGAAACTATGCAGAGCTCTGACCTCTAACAGTCCAACGGCTCTACTCTACTTTTAAAAACGTCATCCTGATAACACAACATTAAGTGCCCTTCAGAAACAAGTGAAGAGCAAAATAAAAGGTTGAGAGGCTGGAATTTATAAGAGAACGGCAAACGTAGAAATGTTACGAGCCTTAGGAGTTCGTATAGGCCTGTCACCCGAATCAAACATATCTTGTTTTTTCTCGCGTCTGACGTCACGCAGCTTAAAGCAACCAATCAGCAAAAACCGTTCGCCAGGCGAACGGTTGGAAGAGCATAAACAATGGTGTGACTACAGGCGGAGTTTTCTCGCCTCGCGCTTCGCGCGCGCGCTCGTGTATCACGCTAGAGCCCGCTAATCCGCCTGTTCTCCAGGCTAAGTTGAGGCCGATAGGGCTTCCCTTCTAAATATTGTAATTTATTTATTATTTATTTCGCTGTTTGTTCTTGTTTAGTTTTTTTAGACTCAGGACTGCGGGAAGCGCATCATGATGTCTTTAAGTTTCAATATTCTTCCTACCTATTTGGAATTCCTTTTGCTTCGCTTTTCTCCTTCACAATTTTCTTCATGACGTCAGGCCAGTCTCCATTGACAAACACTGGATGAGCGAACCACCCGAGCCACCATTCTATGCTGCGGTCAGCGGCGTCTTTGTCAGCTTGCTTGTCTGACTTGGGTTCCCCCCAATGCGCGTTGAGGATTATGGATACTTTACCTTGCTGTGTGGCACGGAAAACTTGATCATAAGTATGCCACGCCTTGGCATGAGCAAGAAGCATTACATGTGCAACTATCGAAAAAAAGGTCAATTTTGCTTTTATGTTTTAGGTCTTTGGACAGAGTAACTCTTATTTATTTCTCAGTACATCTTGGTTTTCTTAGTTATTTCTCAGAACATCCTTAATCCCCCCTATGGGGACTGGTGATGAATCTAGCGCCTGATCGAGTAGATCTGGACCTGAGTTCTCCATTTGATTAATGGTACTAAATTTACACGCGTAATGGCATTAAATGGCATTCTTGACGTAAGCAAAATTATGAAACTGAAAAAAATCAAAAACGTCCAATGATTTCAGGTTTTTGTGATTATCTTTCAAGATCAAAATTTAAACTGGCGGAAGCGTAATTTGAATTAGGGGGGCTTACAAGTAAGCGACGGAGGCGCTAACTTGTAGGGGGTCTGGAGATATTTGTAAAATTATTATTTTTGTATTTTTTGCCCCCCCCCCCCGGCTCCGCCGTTCCTGATATAATAAGCCAAATTATTCTTGAATTTTGATTGGTTTTTACTTATGATCATTAATTGAGAACAGACGTATAGATGACGTCATTCAACCTTGTTCCCAGGCTCTCTCATCTTCCTGGGAACGAGGTTGGACGTCATTAACTTTTGGTTTTGTTTCTTTATTATCATGTACGTAAAACAAATAGATTCCATGTTGCCGTGAGTCTGTTTAGTAATAGATCACAGAAGAGGTGAAAATGTGGTAAGAACATCAGTGACACCCTCGCCTAACGGCTCGTGTGACACATTTTTATTTTTAACACATCTGTGATCTACATCTATGATGCAATCTATTTGTTAATCAGACAGTTTTCATATGCACTTCCACCTTTCCGTTTCCATGTTACCTGCCTGTAGTTCAGGACAATAAACGAATTTGATATAATCCCTTTGATAACAACGTAGAAGTCTTTCACCCTAAAAACAGTCGAAGCAAAATTTCCCGTATGGTCTTCAAGCTCACACTCCCCCCCCCCCCCCACCTCACCCCCTCACCCCATGGCACGAAAAATTGGATTTACTCTAAATTTGATCCTGATCAAAGTCGAGGTCAAATATGATCATAGCTTTGATACAAACTTTGACGCGCGTCAAATGTGTGTCAAAAATGTCATGGCTTTGCCGATACATTTGATCCTTGACAAAGAAGAGGGCAAAAGTGGTCTTAACTTTGACTCCACCTTTGACCCACGTTAAAGGAGGAATCAAATATCCCATGGATTTGCCATACATTTGATTCCTGCCAAAGGCGAGGTCAAACATGTCAATAACTTTGACTACAGTTTTGACGCGCGTTAAAGGCGTTCAAAGACACCACGGCTTTGCATACCTTTGCCCTCTTATGTCAAAGGCGTTCAAAAGCGCAATGGCTTTGTACAAGTTTGATCCTATGTCATGTCATGTCAAAGGCGAGGTCAAATATGGCCATATCCTGCAACTCCTCTTTTAACGCCCTAATAACCTGCGTTTTCGTATTTTTTTCTGTTTCAACGATTAAATGAAAGCTTGCTTTCTTGCCAATGTGTATTTTTTTAATAATAAAAAAAATTTTCACTTGACCTGGAGGTGGCAGAAGAAAACAGCTCGAAAACAGCGGGAAAACGCGGCTGCCAGCTTCCCGCATTTCTCTGGCCAGTCAGAGAGGAGACTAAAGGTCAACGAAGGGGTGTCTGGAAAACCCGAATGGCGAATAGTCGCGAATAGCGAACAGCGAATAGTCCCAACTAGCGAATAGCGAATTGTACGAATAGTGCGAATAGTGGCAAATAGTGGTAAATAGTGGCAAATAGTAACAAATAGGGTACCCAGTATCTCGCAGTCAGCCTCGTAGCAACTTAGGATGTTTATCAGGACAAAAGGTGTTTCTAAACGTAATTTCTTCTGTTTTAACCGCTGCAAAAGCGTAAATACGTCTTTATTAGGTTATCCTTGTGTTTTCTGTTTTCTTAATGTCGGCGATGAACAGCCTACTAGCCTGAGTCCGGAGAAGAAAAGGTAATAAATTCACTGAAATTCTAAAAATACTGTAGTTGTAGTCAGACATAGTAATAAAATCTTAAAAGTTGTTGTCACTGACTTAAAAATCTTAAAATAGACGTTTCGGCTAAAATACTATAACCTTCTTCAGTGATGAAATGAATGTTAATGGCGTCTAAATATAAATGAGATGTTTATAAGAATCTGAGGAACTCGCTAGGGATTAATTTAGCATTTTGTAAATGTCTGGAATATGCGCGTGGTCATTAATTGAGTTCGGTTCGCGAATGGAATGCCACGCTTCCAAGGACAATCTACGCGACCACAAGGGACAGCGGTCTATGACCTTGACATTATTAAAATCAAATTCGTGGTTGTTTTTCATACAGTGTTGCGCCAAAAGAGAGTTCTTGTCACATGTGAGGACAGCTTTTTTATGTTCTTTTGTTCTGAATCTCAGTGCTCTGGATGTTTGACCGATGTAAAGTTTTTCACAGTTTTTACAATTGATTTTATACACGACACCAGTTGACAGGTCTTGATCGAATTTATCCTTCGGTTTCTTCAGGATCGAACCAACCGTCTTGACGGGTTTATGAGCAACATTTACGTCGAATTGTCCCAAAGTTCTTGCAATTTTTTCAGAGATTCCTTGAAAATATGGCAAAGTAACAAAGCCTCTGTAGCTTTGAAGCTGATTATTTTGGGGCTGATTTAATGCTTTAGGTGGTTTGGTTCTTTGGCAGCTTTTTAAGAATTGGTCCGTGTAACCATTGGTTTTGAGTGCGTCCACCACGGATTTTTGAGTTATTTTTTTGTAAAAAAAATACCTCTTAGTCGGCGCGTCGGGTATGTTATGGACGGGTCAATGGGTGAGTGAGTGAGCGAGTGAGTGAGTGAGTGAGAGATGTATGTATGTCACACCAATCAGATTGGATCTATTATGAACAGCCAATCAAATTGCTTGTTGTAAAGGTATGTATAAACACAAGAACTTTGGTAATTGAAAAATAAAGAGTGACGTGTATGTTGCCGGTTTGTGATTTTTAGTCCGGTTTGGAGGGGAGTGTGACAGTTACATACGTAAATTGGGTTGTTTTAGAGTGGATAATTTTCAGTGTAATGGTGGTTAGTTATAAACGAGATGAGTCTTGAGTTTTGAAGCAGTTCATGAGTTAGTAGTAGGCAAATGGCACGAGATATTTTTATTTTTAATTACAAAGGGTGACTTGATACTTTTGTTTTTCACAAGGAGTAAATTCAATTAGACGTCACGAATCGTCAGTTCTAGTTCTTAGGACATGTGTTAGAGGAGACGAGACTGTTTAGATTTGAAGCAGTTCTAACGTTTACAATAGTAAGTGCGGTAACGATTGTTTTGTTCTTATTACACGCAAATATAACGAGATATTTTTATTTTTTAGTTACAATGGATAATTTGACACTCTTGCTTTTCACAAGGTAGTAAATTCAATTAGAGCTGACGAATCGTCACCACTTGTTCCCACGAGATGTTTGCTATTTTTAGTTACAAATGGTAACTCGACACTTTTGTTTTTCATATGGGAGTAAATTCAATTAGAGCTTACAAGTTATCGGCTATTGTTCCCAGGATATTAAACAAAAAAGAAGCTTTCATTTCTAGAGTGTTTTTACGTCTCTGCAGTAGCAGTTTAATAGTTTTATTTAATGACATTCATTTTAGTCCGATATTTTTAAGGGTAAAAAGTATGAAAACTGTTCAAATGTTCTTTGAAGACTGCGTGGCGTCAAGTTAAAGTGCATTTAATTAAATCAGACTTTCAACGTGTCAGAGAGGTTTCTTTCTTTCTATTTTTGGTGAAGTTGTGTTATGTTGCGTTGTGTTGTGTAAAAGGGTAAACTTACGACTCGTATAAAATGCGAAAAAGTCTCTAAATTAACTTGAGTATTTTTGAGCAAAAATTCCTCTTGGAAGGGTTATGTGATCGGTGAGTGAGGGAGTTATGCATGTGCGCGTGTCACACCAATCACAGTGCGGGTTGTATCAAAGGACGAATCAAATTTCCTGTTAGAAAATAAGATGGCAAATACATTAATCAGGAGACGTGTCAGGTTACTGTCGTTTGTTCAGTCAAACATTTTATGGCTTGCTATTAAGCTATCTTACCATGACCGATGTAACATCGCAACCATAAAAACTTGCCAAATTAACCAAATCATCACTGTACCATGAATGCTTCTATCTCCGACACTTCACACAAAAAAATAACTCTTGCACGCCTTGCGTGCCTATGTTTTGTCTTCGTCAGTCGACGGAATATTCTTTGCTCTGTCAAGAAGGGTTCTGGGATCATTTGGGGACCCTACAGGACCACCCGCCGTGTCCCGCAAGAAAAATTTCCTCAAAAGCCATATAATAAATCTTTTATTGACCGAGCTTGTTCGGTCAAGATGGTTCAATATTGGCCTCGTTCCTTTCTTTTTTGCGTGTTTATAGACCTCGACTCCGTCTCGGTCCATAAACTCGCAAAAAAAGAACTTGGCCAATATCCAGCCATCTTGACCTCACACTTGGTCAATAATCCATACATACAAGCACTTATAAAAGTTCCACTTTGCATCTTATGTAAGCCGCGGCTTGTGTAAACCGCGCCTTATTTTCTCCTATGAATGGCCCTATTGATTCGATTGAATTTGGTATGACTTCCAATGCAAAACATTTAGCTCAATTCCAATATAGTGCTTCTCAATATAACGACTGCCTGGGTACACGCAGTAATGCGTCTAGTTGGCTTTAAAATGATATTTATTGAGCTTTTAAATCAATTTTGTGGTGATCTGCATTGGACATGGCATAAATTGATATTTTGCCAACACGAAATGGAGAACTGGGTCTTAAGCAAAGTTGCAGGATTAGCATTTTTGTAGAAAGAAGGGGTTGAGAAATTTGTGACATTCTACAGACAGCCTTGCCATTTGCAATGTCCAATAAGGTTAATTTGTTCCATACTGTTGTACAAATAGTGTTCTCTAATTTATAAGTTATTTCAATCTGTTGTTTAAATGATTGCCATATAACCCCATATCTGGCTTTGGTGCATGTAGGATATTGATGTATTGTTTACCATTTTGCTGTAAATTGTCTTAATTGATGTGTCAATCAAAACATATCTTGGATATGCTGGGCTCTTCTGACAAATGTACCTATGCCTGATAACCTTTGAGTGCATTTGGTTGTGTAGTGCAGTCAAAATACATGTACATAATATAACTTACTCTTAGCTTACTTATAATTCTTGGTATAATTTAATCATAGCAAAATTAATTAATGGAACCCAATAACAGCTCCTGTAGTCCACAATCTAAGTCGAGAAAAAGAACAAATCACATTGAAATTGAATAATAAAATTATTATTATAAGCCTATGCAAGTATTCATGATCAGCAAAAAAAATATCATAACTACTGTTCATGCCAGAGTGATTTTGCTTATTGCAAACCCTTCCAGCAGGAGGAGACTCCATACAATAGTGAAGATGGCTAAATGTATCTTTGGGGACAAGTTAGAAAACAAAACTTTCCAACTTTTCAGATATGTATACTGTTTTGGTATTTTTGCAAGATTTCATTTGGTAGAGATTTAGGGACTGAGTATATTGTAACCACTGCATTTCAGTTAGTCCCCACAACAAAAAATGTGTAAACTGCTTTTGTGTGGGAGTCCCCATGTTAACTAAGGAAGAATATAATGATTAGTAACAATGCGTTGCCTTTCTTAATAAGGTAGGAAAGAACAAGAAATGCCACCAAAAAGCACAGAAGACAGTTCTGTTATATGTGATCAAGATTTTTGGTGGCTTCCCAGAAATCCTTGAAATCATAGCTCTATATTTCATAATCACACCATCTTACACCTCGATCTGCTGATGTAATCCTAGTTCCGGCTGAAACTATTTAATCATTCGCAATTTACGTAACATACATGTTGGATTATTTTCATTAGTAACAACATTCCGAAAAATAACTGAGTAGCTCCCCTTTTAGGCTGGCCTAAATCTATATATTACTCATATTTTGCCCAGTTTTACCTGGGGCAATTATTCAGTCACGTGATGCGTTTAGCCAACCACGTGAGCGAAAATACGTTGATGGACTATAGACAAGACTATTTTCACCATTCTTAAACTTTAAAGAATAGAATGCCAAGATTCACCCTTAATATTCATTTCCAACGTTTTTGTCTGTTTGCCTCTGTTTAGACAAATGCGGACAAGCATGGTTGACAGGATGGACTTATCCAGTGAAGATGCATTGATTAATTTCGTCAACGCCTTAGACTGTCAAAATGTGTCTTCCCTGGAAAGCATGGGGATTCAGTTGGCATTGACCCCCATCAAGGCAGTTTAACTACTTTGATGAGAAAGAAGAGGAAAACACTGTATTCCATTCCACTTATATTGCAAGAATGAGCAAGTACAACCAGCAGAAAAGGAGAACTGCCAAAACATTAGGAGTTCCATGCAACGGACTGTGCCATCTGGAAAGGACGCTTATACACCAGTTGACTTTTGTGCGAAGTTTGCCATATCTTTCCCGAAATTTTGCAGTTATCCTCCCTATTGTCTAGTTTGGTCTAGAAAACTAAGGAACTGAGAATTTAGCCATGGTACTTAAATGTTAGATAAATGCACATTGTGCCATGGAAGATATGTTGACTGTTGTTTTCACGATAGAACAATGTTTTTCTTATGATCAGTCTCATTACGTGTAGTTTGAAACCAAGCCTGTAACCTGGCTTTTTGAAACCTGAAGCCTAAAACATTTATGTAAGGTACTTGAAGGTATTTACTCCTGATAAAAACGGGGGAAAAATTAAAACTGTGTTTTCAAATGCTGCTACCGCAGTCCCACAGTCGTCGGATAATTAACGTAATAGCTGTATATAAAAACCACGAAAATACCTCGTTCTTTCGTCTATTGCGGGACTGCGGACCGCGGTAGCACCCCGGGGGGGGGGGAGCACTGCCATATATGGGCTATATAGGTATGTGCCGCTGTGAAGGGTATGGTTTTCAAGCAGTTTACTCTAGGATAGGGTATGTAAATCAGAGCGTTTGGGTCTAGAATAGGGTATCATTTTTCACAAAACTGACTGGTTGGTTGAAGGTTTTATCTGGAGTAAGGAAACCAGAAATTACCACTCAAAAATATAAAAAAATCAAATCGGCAAGTTTAAATTTACGCAAATCAGCCTCAACAGTGTCAACAGATGGGGGGATTTGGGGAGTTTACTCTAGTATAGGTTAGCAAAATTCAGCTGAACTAGCTCTGGTATAGGCTAAGGAGTCCAGGGTCACAGCGGCACATCCCCACCCAGAAATTCCCAAAGTACCCCCCCCCCCGGGGGTAGCACTCCAGTTATGACACCTAGTTCACTTCTTATTCATCGACTACGACACTGCGGACTGCGGTAGCACTCCAATTTTTTCACTTGGTTCATTTCTTATTCGTTTCATCGACTACGGGACTGCGGACTGCGGTAGCAATTCAGTTCAACACTTAATTTATTTCTTATTCATCGACTACGGGACTGCGGACTGCGGTAGCACTTCAGTTCAACACTTAACTATGATTTCTTATTCGTTTCATCGACTACGGGACTGCGGACTGCGGTAGCACTTCAGTTCAACACTTAATTAATTTCCCGCTCATCGACTACGGGACTGCGGAGCACGGACCACGGAAGCAGTAGATTTAAGGCAGGCGTGTGTGGCCGGGTATTCTGAAGTTGCTCCCCGAGATGAAGTTGGGCACATTTATTTTCTTAAAATCAGATGCAATGATCTTTCCGGGCCGCTTTTCCGTGAACATTTGTCAATAGTTTTGGCACAAAAGAACCATATTAAAGCTGATATATTCTTCAAAACTTGTCAGACATAAAACAAGAGTACGGATATGATTGCATCTTTCGTATGCGGAGCTACAAAGCTAGTGTAGCAAGCAGAAAAAGGGGTATAAGATGTGGATCTCGCGAAACGCGACAAACGGTCGCGAAGCGCGAAAGAGGTGCGCGAGCGAGAAGTTCGGGCGAGACGCGCCATCGCGGAACGCGCAGGGTACCTTTGGCAAACCTTTGGCCTGCGTCACAGGCATCTTCGACCACGTCTTTGGCAAACCTTTGACTTGAATCGCAGACAAATTTGATTACATTTTTGACCCACCTTTGACAGTGCGCAAAGGTGTATCAAAGGATCACCTTTAACCCTAAAACAAAGGCGTTCACAGGTGAGTAAAAACGGCCTTTCACGCCTTTGATTTTGGTGGCAAAGGTTTATTCAAACATGATCTTTGATTCGCCTCAAAGATCGTCAAAAGCGTGCAAATGTGGCCTTTACAAACCTTTAACCACACATTTGACGCGCCGTAAAGGCGATTTTTCGTGCAGTGCATCTTCCGAAATCAAACATCTAAACTCCCCAAAGCTAAATAAAAATATCATTCCATGTTTCTGATGTTTTAAAACTCCCAATTATTTCTCTTGATTAAGAGAATTAATTATTAAGGAGATACGTCTTACTGACAATTACTATACCTTTATAGGTGGCTGTGCTAAGGTTTTTCTTGCCTGGCGCTGTAACACCGAGTCCGTGGCCTAAGAAAGCTGCCTCCCACGGTTGGTTTATTGTAATCCACCACTTGACTCGATCACCAAACGTTTCAAAGCAAAACTTGGCGTAGTCGTTGAAAACGTCGGCTATTTCTGGGTTCAACCAGCCATTGTACCTGTCTTGCAGAGCCTGGGGTAAATCGAAGTGGTACAAAGCGACCATTGGAGTAATTCCGCTTTCAAGAAGCGAGTTGATCAAGTCGTTGTAATACTTCACTCCCGCGGAATTCACCTTCTCTAGCGTTCCCTCCGGTAAAATTCTAGACCACGAGATTGAAAACCTGTAATATCCAACCCCGAGGTTGTTCAGAAGCTTCACGTCTTCGTCCGTTTTGTGGTAGCTATCGCAAGCTATGTCGCCTGTTTGGCTCAAGAAAGAATTGCCACCCGCGTGAGTGAATTTATCCCAGCTGCCAAGTCCCTTACCGTCCGCATCCCATCCACCTTCCACTTGGTAAGCTGAGGTCGACGTTCCCCACATGAAATCTTCGGGAAATTCGCCATAGAAAAACTCATCCTTCCGTTCTGCCATGCCCTCCGAAATTAAAACGAAGAAAAAACTAACCAGAAATGATATTATCATATCGCGTGACTTGTTCCAGTTTCTCAGCTTCTGAATTCTCACGTAAGCGTTATGCTTGAGCGTTAGGCTCGATTACAAGCCGCTGTTCAGGAAAGGAGCCCGCGCTCCTCCCCACAGAGGACGGGCTTGATAGGACGTGAGACGCGAATTTATGAATGTAAAGGACGGTGCCTACTTAATACAAAGGTTTTTGCGCCAGGTTACGACCACGCGGAAAACGTAGATCTTTGTAAGGGCTATTGGCATCCACAAGGAAAAATTGGGGTAGCCATGCATTTTTTTCGAGATAATTAGCCTTGAATCTCATCAAAAATGCTGACATCAGCATTTTTCTGAAAAAAGAAGGAAAGGATATTTCTTCACAGATTTCCTTAGAATTCGCCTTTATATACAGAAAAGCAAACACATTTATAAAGATCTTAAAACTACGTGGTAAATGGTAACATAAAAACCATTTTTGGTATGTTTTTAATAACAAACTCGTTGCCACAGCGTTTTTAGCGTCTCTGACAGCCTTCCCCTGGTTCAGCTAAAATACGGTCTAAATACCTTTTGCTCACAACCAGAAACTAATCACGTGTTGAATAGGCTTGCCACTTCCATTTCATAACATAAAATGTAGGGGTAACCACGCGTTTTTCAAAGTTATTGATCTCTTTTGAAAACTTTTACGGTGCCCGTAACATTTTTTCCTGTCACCTCCCTAGTAAGTAAAACAATTGCGTATCTCATACTTGTTTCGCGCGCGCACTACGTACACGCCATGTGCAGGTACATGTTTACAATTGGATTTCATTATAATTTTCGACAGATAACGGCTAGTTTTTCAGCTGGAAGACATTAACAGTTAGTGGTTAGCGATACGCTGCTAGTCTGGTATGCCTGGTTTAAGTACAGGTTCATTAAACTTGATTTGGTCACAGTAAGAAAACTTTGCTTTCACACAGTTGCTGTTGTCGTAGAAAAATTTGATATGTAGACCATCAAGTGTAACTCTTACCCCATTTTTTTTCGCATATATATGGAGGTTGCGTGACTCGCAACAAAACAGGAAGCAGTATCGTCACCAGACCATACGAATAAGCTGCCGGCAAGGTCCACCATGAACTTGCAGAAAAAAAGAACGAAACCAGTTAGCCTGCGTAGCAAGCGTTTCCGTGGGGTTTGGAAGCAAAGAAAGACCGAGGAACGGGATTTTCGGTGTTTTGTCTGCGCGGAATATGGGGCGAGAACCAAAAAAAAGAAGGAGAGGGGTGGGAGAGGGTTACTCACTCCATTTTTCGCGCTGTGATATTCTTTGCTCCCAGAAACGCTTGCTACGCAGGCTAGAAACCAGTGTGCGGACATTCTCGTCCCCATAGCCCTTTTCGTTTCTCTTAGCCCGCGGGGCCTTGGCACCAGAATCGTTTTTTTCGTGCCAAGGCCTCGCCGGCTAAGAGGAGCGAAAAGGGCTATGGGGACGAGAATGGTGTGCTGACCGAGCACGCTACGTAGTCTAATGAAGTATTTATAATAATGGCTCTTTTTGCTATGAAAGGGAACCAATCAGATTTTTCAGTTAATTGAAATAAATATCTGCTAATTTGGAAAAACATATAAACAATAACTTCACGCTAACTTCGCATCAGGGCGCGAAATCTGCCATTCGTCCCCATTCCTTTACTCGCTCTTCTAATGACTATTGTTCTCCGTCGCTGGGAAAGATCGAATGATTTCCATCACAATCATCAAATTTTCATTTTTATTACAACTACACGCAGTATTTCCTAAAACTGGGACCAAAATGTCGGTAAGTAACCACTTAACGTTTTCTGCTCTTCCGATTTTTCTTCTCAATTGTGCAAGACAATTGAATTCTTAATGAATTTTACGCTACGACCTTACCAGTAATCTCAATAAATCTGTCACCAGTAATTAAAGTTAATTACCCTAGTTTTTTAAAAAATCACTGTAAAATGACCTTTTCTTTGTATTGTCTTCTTAGACAACGACTGCTGAAACAGAAAAAGGTTTTATTCAAGGAAAATTCCCTGAGGATTTTATTTGGGGAGCAGCTACTGCAGCATATCAAATTGAGGGTGCCTGGGACGAAGATGGAAAAGGTCCAAGCGTTTGGGACACGTTCTGCCATGTCGGAGGGAAAATACACAACAATGATACGGGCGATGTAGCTTGCGACAGCTACCACAAAACGGAGGAGGATGTTTCACTCCTAAAAGACCTTGGTGTTGGTTATTATCGATTTTCCATTTCATGGTCCAGAGTATTACCCCAGGGAACAATAGATAAAGTGAACCCCCTGGGAGTCGATTATTACAACAAATTGATTGACACACTGCTAGCCAATGGGATCAAGCCTGCTGTGACGCTGTATCATTTTGACTTGCCACAGGCTTTGCAAGATGTGGGTGGTTGGCACAATCCTAAAATATCCGACATTTTCAATGACTATGCACAGTTCTGTTTTAAAGAGTTTGGAGATAGGGTCAGAATCTGGTTGACAATAAATGAACCTCATGAGGAGGCACTAGATGCATATGGTCTTGGTTCTTTTGCTCCTGGACTGAAAAACATGGCAACAGGTCCATACCTGGGTATGCATTTCTTTCTTTCTTTAACTTTATTTATACACGTGTAAAACATCAGGACTTAAAGTAAATACTAAAATTGCATTAGTTACATTGTTAAGATACTAATCTACTACTAATTAAATCTAATAAGATTTTAATTTCAGATTTCACAATTGAAATAAGAAAATAATAAATTTCAACAACATAGCCTGCAGCAGGTATAAAGTGGGGCTTAAGAGTGAGAGATAGGTGATGCGGGGTGAGGGGTTCCATTACCATGATCGAGTGGTGCAAACCTGAACATTATTCAGACAAACAGGACTGCTTTTCTTTTTAGCCAGAGTACTCTTCAGGTTCATCTCCTACTTCTCATCTCTCACCCCCATTTTAGACCTGCCCATCTGGTCTTTTCAATGCAACGCAATTTTTCATATCTGGCACAACTAAAAAGATGTATGTACAAATTAGTATGGAGAATTTTAGTATCTTTCCAGCTTGGCACCCAAGTGGTTAGGTGCTTAGTAGTGGAGCTCCTGGAAGCCGAATGCATGCAAGCAGAACCCCATACCCTTGAAAATTTGGTAACCCATCAATCTAAAATCATGTGACTGTCCATATGTATGTCCATGTGCCACCTGCACTGTGCATGCATGAGGTCAGTCCGATACCTTGAGAAATAAGAGAGTAGCACAATTACCATAGGTACATCTTTGATATTGAACATCCATGTGAGGTCAATTAACAGCTGTCAAAGCAAGGTATCTGCTGACCAGTATCACATGACCGTATCATGGGCTTAGGTTTAGAACTCATCGATGTTGGGTGCCTTTTTAAAGTTGACTGCCGCCCAGATGCTGGTTTTCGATTGGATCGTGGGCTCAAGCTAGGTTATAGGGGTATAGAGAGGGCTGCAATGACTTGAAGGCTTGTACAGTAACTCATTTTCCTTTTAATTACTGCAGATATCAACAACTTGTAGTGCACTGTAGCTCATTGTGCTACTTGAGTTTTGGATACTCTTTTTTTGTATGTTATTTATATGCGGGTGTAGCGGGGAGGGTGTGAGAGGGGGCAATGACAGAGACTTCTTTATATTCTTCAATAAAGTTATACCTTGGATGAAATAATACTTGTTAAGCTTTTATTCATGAGAAATCATACTCTCAGTGAGATGTCTGGATAGAGCTGAAATAAGAAGGACATCTGATTGGTGTACTGCTAGTCATAACTTTGACTGACCAGCAGGGACTCAGATTTTAAAGTTACATTTCCCTCAAGATTTTTTGACTTCGTGAAAACATGAACCAATGGCCTTTCAGAGAAAATTAAAGTAGTCTTGATTACCAGCACCGTTCTGTAGTTTGTCCTTCAATGTGAACTCTTTCAATCCTTTATGCTTCTGGTCCTGCCCATGCAAATTTTTTGCCAAGATCTTGCCAAAAATTTTGCACAGGTGGACATTAACAAGATGATGGTTTAATTGCATGACCGTGAAATTATGACAAAAATTCTTGATTTTTTTTTTAACAGATTATCCTACCTTGTCTTGAAGGAAATAATTCCTATGTTAAACTGATTTACATAAATTTCTATGTTTTAATGCAGCTGGTCACAACATGTTGTTGGCTCATGCAAAAGCATGGCACACTTATGACAAGGAATTCAGAAGAAACCAGCAGGGTAGGGTGAGTATTGTGGTTAATGCACAGTGGTTTGAGCCCAAGACTGACAGAGAAGAAGATATCAAAGCAGCTGATCGTGGCATGCAGTGGTTCTTGGGGTGGATGGCACATCCTGTGTTTGTCAATGGTGACTATCCTCAGGTCATGAAAACACGTATCATGGAGAAAAGCAAAGCACAAGGACTGCCTTCCAGGTTTGATATTATATAATTCAGTAAAGTAAAGAAATACAGACCACTCAATCAAGGGTCCAGTGCATTAACCCCCTCCTCCAAATACCAAGCATGAAAAAAATATTGATTGTTAATGTAGCCCCCAAAATTCTTCTTAAAGCAAAATTTTACACTATTAGAGACAGATAACATGAGCCAGGCTGTTTCATTTTAATAACCTGGCTTGATTTTTCAAGATTACTTTTATCAGTTTACGCCCTAAAATTGATCACCTTTTGCACCTCTCATTCACTTTTCCCTTCACATATGGCACTCTGATTTTCATCCTACTACATGACAATAAGGTAGTAAATGCAGGATATAAAATTGAAAAATTTCTAGCCATTTAAGTCCAGTACGATTAACAGTAAGAGTTGTCAGTCTGTGCTCATTGGGATTGATAATACAAATGAACAAAGTGAGTGTCACATACTCCTGAATTATTTTTACCATCATTAACCAAATTTCTGTATATTGATTGCAGGCTTCCATCTTTCAGTGAAGAACAAAAAAAATTGCTCAAAGGCACTGCTGACTTTTTAGCTCTCAATTTCTATTCAGTGTCATTTGCTGAACACCATGATTTGTCATATGAGGAAAATGTGACATGGGGCTACTTTACAGATCAGGAGATGAAGGCATCTAGAGATCCCAGCTGGCTGAAAGGTTAGTATAGTGCATAACAGGAAGTAACCAACCCAGTTTTTTGTCCCCAGTAGAAAAGTGAAAGCGTGCTTTCCATTCGTTGAAAAATTCTGGTTTAAATTTCTAGAAGTTTCAGTGATGAATGGAACAGTGTTTTCCAGAATTTCTGGAAAAGCAGACAACCTTGTGAGGTATACTGAAATTTTTTGGAATTTCTTATCCATTTGACTTTCTTCCCACAATTTCTGGAATTTTCTGTTGATTGAGGTTTGCTTATTCCGAAATTCAACATTTTCCAAATTTTCTGGAAACTTTACTAGGAAATTTCTGTACCATTTGTCCCCATTTCAAAACTTTTGGAATATTTTGTTAATGGAAATTGCCCAATGTGAGGGGACAGGTTATTGGCATTATTTAGCACAATTTACAGTTAGACTTTTAGGAGTGTTAGAACTAGTGTAAAAACAACTATCAAAGAAGAAATGTCTCCTTACATTGTCAAGAAATGGACTGCACTTGAATAAGAATATCCTCAATAAATAGCTCCAATTGTTTGAACTTATTTGAATCACCTTGCATTTTGTAACACCAGGTGATCCCTCTTGGTTATACTGTGTTCCATGGGGCATGCGCAAAATGCTAGTCTGGCTGAAACAGCAGTATAATGATCCAGAAATAATTGTGACTGAGAATGGATTTAGTGTTCATGGTGAACATGATCGCAAATTACCTGCTGCTCTCCAGGATACAGACCGCGTCACATACATCAAGGGATACCTCAATGAAGCTTTGAAGGCAGTCAAACTTGATGGTGTTAAACTAAAGGGTTATTTTGTCTGGTCATTGCTGGATAATTTTGAGTGGGATGATGGCTATCGGTTTAGATTTGGCATTCATCATGTAAACTTTGATGACCCCAAGCGGCCACGCACCCCTAAACTTTCAGCAGAGGTCTACAAGGAGATTGTAGCAAACAATGGCTTTCCTTAATGTGCTGCTCCAGAAAATACCATTACCTCCCTACCCATGGAGGGGTTTTTGCTCTGAACTACCCACCCTCTGGTAATTCTAGTTTGTCCCATCTTTCTTTAAAAGATTTGGCCTTTTGTTATTTAACTTTCTAATGACACTCAGTTGGGTGGGTAATGATATTTTTTGGAATCGTACTATGAAAGATAATAATTTGAAGAAACAGTATTTCTTCTAGTTTGATAACAGTAGTATATTAATCAAATAAAACAACTTATTCAATTTGTTTTTCAAAACCAAAAAAATTATGCAAAACATCAAACAATTAAATTAATTAAAGATGATTTTCGGCCCATACTGCGCACTCTCAAGAGTTTGTTTACGTTTTTTGTTTTGTTTCATGTAAGACATCACAAAATGTAAACATTTCACAACTACTTACAAGAAGTAAATTCAAAGTTTTATGTCAACCGCCATTGTGGATGTGTAGCTTTATGTTTCGTTCTTTCTTATATCACCTGATGAAACAACTTGGCAGCTTTAAAAATCAGTGAAGCTGTTGGAAAAAGAATTTGAAAGGCCTCAAAGATAAGGTATGTGGTTCATAACAAACAAGATTGATTCGCATTCCATCGAGTGAGACTTATAATGTTTATAAACATTAGGGTGCTGAGACTGCGCAGTACAGACTGGAAATTATCTTTAAACAGATTGGCTCTAATGATCGTTAATAATAATCATTGTGTTTACTCTCATATTGTATATAATATTATGCCTGTCCTGATCATTGTCTTTTTTTTCTGCTAAGGCTTGTGACAAAAGTATTTAATATTTTTCGTAAACAACTTTGTGTCCTATAATTTACAGCAACTTCTCAGTGGTACACAGGAAGTTGTTCCATTTGTCTTCTTTACTATTTTTACTTGTCTATTCCAATTATAGGCATCAAAGGATGACTATTAAGAGGATCCTACATATACCTTTTTTCTTGTTTCTCAAGTTTAGAAGTTTGGCCTACAATGTTCTCTAAAATGCACACCTAAAGGTCTCCAAGCAGTTAGTTTAATCATGAAAATTTAATCAATTTGTAATAGTAATTGGACCAAGTAGAGTACAATTCAGGATGAGTTATTTCAAAATCTGATAAGCATACAGTGTGAGGCCTATTTGAAATTACGAGCATGATTGCCCCCTAAATTGTATGACACAAGGTCAAATTTCTAATGAATTGTATGAACAAAAAATTTTGAAAATTTATAAAAAAAAAGAAGACTTTTGAGAACTTCTTTTGAGCAGAAAAGTGAATAGTGCTTTCAATAAGTTTCAAAAACTGTAGGAAATATTAAGAAGGAAGCCATCAAAGCATGTGTAATTGATGTGCAAATGGCAAAGATATCCAATTACAAATATCCAATTACAAGTTGAATACCTGTAATTTGACACACCAATTATGTGACAAATAGGGCCGTGGGGAACCAATCACAATCAAAAATTTTGTTATGGATATGATTAACATCATGATATTACATTAGAAAATATAAATTGAGTGATGAGTCAGTGAAACAGCCAATGCAGCTCGATTTCCTAAAGGGATGTATTTTTAGGCTACATTTAGCCGAAGTTAAGCAAGTTACTGCCCCCCCCCCCCCCCCTCCTCCTGCCAGGGTACCCTACAACATGAAGATCAAGATATTTCTCCCTTTACATTTTTGCTGATGTGCAACAGAAGGAACTCTGCAACTAATCTTTACCAGGGTAGTAGTCCAGGTCATTGCACCCTGAGAATCCCCCGGAGGAGGGGGATTTTACTCTCCCCTCTTCCCACTTAGGCATGACCTTGATTAGGTGTCCTTTTTATGATATATTATCCTGAATCCTGTAACAACAACTCGAAAGTTTCTTACGATAAGTTCATGACCGCCTCCACCACCAACATATCTCATAAACCTGTAAAAATCACCTGGTCTGGCTTTAGAGACGACAGGATGATCAGAGATCACAGTGTGTTCACGTTTCCAGTAATGTTCTGCGATGTCAAACAATCGCCGACGCTCTGCTATCTCAATAATTTGTTCGTCTTCAAGTGATGGCGTTGTTGGAGAGCAGCCTGCTTCCGGTCTCATTAATTTCACGAAGATTTCGCCCTTTTTATTTCCATAGCCCTGGTCTTTCCAAAGAACTGACATGACTAGTTTCTTGACAGAACCAGAAAGAACTGGTCCGTCAAAATACAACTCGTTGGGGCAAATATAAGGACCAGAGACGAAAAAGTCCTTGCCTTTCCACTCCTCGGTGGTAGGAATAATTCGAGGCATAAGTGAGTGAATTCGTCGGCATGTCAAACCTAAACGCACTATATCCTCTGGGTCGAGAAAGCGAGTTATATGTATCAGCGCTAAATCGTCAAGTTCCTCTAAGGAATACACCATAGCGGGGTTTTCACGTTTTAAACGCTCAGATTGTAGTTTACTCCAGCAGGTCGAAACGGAAAATACTATCTTTATCCCCGAGATTGCGTGACATCGTCGAAACTGTCTATTTATAGTACTAAAATCGTGAAGTCTCCGATCTTTAGTTACCCCAGAGAATGGCGTTTTCACAATTCGAAAGCCCAGTCAATTCCTTACAGTAACACTTAGTTAGCTTGTCCACATCAGAAGGAACCACCGGCTTCGAAAGTAGTCACGCAATGAATCGGCAGGAAGTCCGAAGGAAACGAAAGGCTGCGAAAGGTAATGTGCACAAAACGACGGAACCGGAAGTCTAAGCAAGAATAGATAGGCTAAAGCGAGATTAAATCTGTAAACCGTACAGAGAGAAGGTTTCTCAGGTTTTACCTGTGCCACTGCTTCCATCTTACACGATCTAAAAGAAATGACCTGGAAAGATTATTTTTTTTAGTTTGACGGCCTGGAGAGGTACTTGCCACTGAATGAAAGGAAGGGGGTGACTGAAAATGGTGAGTAAAACCTACAATCATGGACAAATTGTGTTGAAAAATGCCAAAAACATGAAATCATAATCGTAATGCCTACAGAATAAGTGTCAACACCCCCATTACCCCTTCCAATGTTGGAAAATGGTAAAATGTGAACTTGTGTCAGATGAAAGTGTTTTTGTCAACATTGCACAGGGGTGGGGAGGGGCAAAATGTGTATAAAATGATTTTTTTTCCAACCCTTGTGACCAAGATTGTAGATGCAGGATGTGAAACCACCCTGTGAGCAGCAGGTTCTCCTACACTTTCCAGTCAAAGAGAAACTTCGTCTGGAAGTTTATGAAACTACTTCTTGTAGGTATATGTTGATCTATTGTTGTATATCTCTCCCAATCCACAAGTCAGTGTATAAAATATTATTAGCCACTGGTATAATGTCAGTGGTTTCTCTTACACTTCCCATTGAAAGAGAAACCTTGTCAGGAGTCACAGGAATGCCTCTCCTCAACCATGATTTGTTAGAGCAACATTGTTAAATGCCAGAGGGGTTGGGGAAGTGGGGCATTAGTGAAAATTCACCATACCATCCAGGGGCAGAAGTCATATAAATTTTGAAAACATCACAATAAAAATATTATGCAGACTTAGGCTACTCCTTTACATCCTGTGCATGAAGATAAAAATATGATGGCATGGCATTTAAGCTCTGAGTGCAAGGAATCATACTTCACAAATAGCATATTATAAGATGGAACATTTTATTAAAAACAAATTATTAAAATTATTTTTTATTGATTTTCTAGCAATGTACCATTATCATGATCATGTTTCATGGCTTACTGATATAATAGATGTCTTTAGCCTTGCAAATCACCAAAATAAAGACTATTTGTTGAATGCAATACTGCAGGTACCTTCTTCTAACTGGTTACATTTCACTGCACATGTTTCAGTGCCATCACTGACTGCAACTCTACATACATGCAGGAAGTAGCCTATGATTGCAGCCTAACTTCCTAACTCCAGTGCAATTCATGCTGGGATGGCTTGTCATTTAAAACTACCAGTACCCCCCCCCCCCCCCCCCCACCCAGAGGGACTCCCATGTAAAAAGGACAGGGTTGCTTATCAGAAATTTGGAAAAAAAAACCCTAAGAGGTACCAAGATCCTACTCTGCAGGTGTGACTTGAATTTTGTTTTCACCCACAAGAAGTAATAATATTCTAAGACAACACATTATTCTGGCATATTTTGTTCAGCTCAATACCCTTAAAGGTACCCAAAAAGCTTCTGCTGTGGACCTTTTGAGGCCAAACTTCCTAAAAGGTAACAAAACTGCTTTGTTAACCCCTAAAAGGTCTGACAAACACCCTGTCCTCTTAAATGGCAGTTGTCCCCGCCCCCAGTTGAAAGAATGTTCAGTTCTGGTTCAATCTAGTCGCAGCCTAACTTCTGTGCTGGTTTTCAGGGCCAGCATTTTTCTGAGAGAACGTGGCAAGGTATCCTTCTCTCCGTCACCTACTCTAAGAGCTATCTGTTAATGCTATTTAGAAAACAGTGCTAAAAATATATGCACACTGATTGGTTAAAAATGTTGTTTCTATAACTCTTTAGTATAAATCTACTAGCATTCTATGTATCATGAATGCCATTCTCTGATTGGCTACGCTACTCACTACCTATTCTGTGATAGATGGTGAGTAGCGTAGCAGCGTGCACCTTTTAACAAAATCATGGCCACTTCTTTGCGTTTTCAAGGGGTCTGTGAAGAGGATTTAGATAAAGTTTTGAGCAACTAGTAGATTTATACTAAAACAATTAGATTATTCGCTCGCGATTTCTAACCGTGATAGTTGACGAGGGCGATAGAAATCTCGAGCTCATAATCTAATATTGCTTAATAGAAACACAGAACTAGCACGAGCTGTTGACGTAATGATGGCGTGAGCAAAGACAATTTACATTTTGATAATCAAAGTTAGCAAGTTGTTTTCCTTTTTTTCGTTGTGGTGTTTTCTAAAAGAAACAGAAAACATGTTCTCCATGTTTCTATCGAGTTATAAAAACACTCACCTGCGGCTCGTGTTTCCACAACATTTCTTGCTCTCCCAAACTTCCACTTGTGTTTCTATAACTTGATAGCAACACGGTACATGTTTTTTATTTCTCAATTATTAATAATAATTGTTAATAATGATAATAGTCACACTTGGACTGTTTTTTTTACCATAATGAAGTTGTGTTCACCATGACAATTTTTAGTGTGACTGACAATTCAAGTGTGGCATGCAGGGTTGAACATCAACCAACGATGCACAAAATACATTATTGTACTCTAGAATTTTTTCTAAAGCTGTTATTTTGTCTGTTAGTCTCATTTAATGCACTATCGCACATACAGTAGCCTTGACTCGAAAGTTCTTTCCCTCCAGTTCATGACCTCCTCCACCGCCAGCATTCTTCATAAACCGGTAAAAATCTCCCGCTTTAGCCTTGGCTACGACCGGATGATCTCCACGAATCACATTTTGTGCCTCTTTCTCGAAGTGCTCTGCAATACCGAACAATCTGCGGTACTCTGCAATCTTCACGGGCTCTCCTCTCTCTGCAGCCGGTCGCATCAACATCATGAAGATTTCGCCCTTCCTGTTGCCCCATCCCTGGTCTTTCCACACGACGGACACTTCCAGTTCGATCACCATGCTAGGAAGTATTGGTCCGTCGAAGTACAATTCAGGAGCCCAATGTCCTCGTCTGGGGCCAAAAATGTGAAAGTCCGGCCCCTTCCACAATTCGGTGGTTCGAACAACTTCGGGCATCATTGCATGCATATGTCGTGATGTTCTGCCCAAACGGACTACATCTTCTGGATCGAGAAATTTGATGATGTTTCGCAACACAACGTTGTCGAGTCGCTCCATGTAACGGCTGAACTGTCCACAGTTTATGTTCACGCTTATTGAAAGCTTCGCACTCGACTACAGACTAACAAGTTCGAAATTTTTGCCGAGCTGGTTTCTTTGAAAATTTTCCCCCCGAAGTCGTGTCACCTCATAAACGAAATCGAAATGCATACAATGTCTATATATAGAGTCGCTGTGCGAACTCAGAGAACGTATATATATACTCCTCTAAAAGGACAAAAGCAAAGTTTTTTATATCATTCCATCAAATAAAGTATTTTTAAGGCGATATTTGCGTGACTATTTGCGCTATGTCTACCAGGTTTTCGCTCGGGTTTTCGCAATCTGTCGCAGCTGCTGACCGCTGATGTACGCGGGTAAAAACTACACTCCACTCTTCGTCTGCAAATCTGACTGGTTGGCAACAGAAAACCGCCAGCACATCACTTCGGCGAGTATCAGGTGCCAAAAATTCAGTAAATTATCGAAATATCAACTTTCACACACATTTATGGTATTCTGATGCGAGCTCGTGATTATGGCTGATTCTGCCTGTGCTATGACAGAATAAACCCCAAACTCCTTCCCAAAAGTGCTGCTGAAAGGAACAATTAAAAGTGAGATGAATAGGTCCAAGGAGTTTACTGCACAAAAATCACAGAACAGACCCTTTAACAGATGCGCAACCTTTTTACTTATTTACTGACTATTTCTTTATAGCCTGTGGTCCCTGTGGACAGGCTCTGGCTGGAATGGCCAAAAAGGAACTGAATGAGAGTGAAGTGGCCGAGGGGAGAACGGGTTAGGGGTTGTGGCATCCCCTCCTCCTCTCTCTGCCATTCTTTCTCTTCCTGCTTTCTCTTCACCCCATCCTCGACAAGAGAGCCTGTTCACAGGCTATTTCTTTAACTTGGGGAGTGCATGTGTTTGAGAAATTGTGAATTGGAGGCTAACAGTGTTTTATAATTGAGTCACACAATATCACATAATACACATTTCTTGTGGTACTCAAAATATTAATGCAACTACCTGACATACTCAAATAACAATAATTTTACACCAAGTCGTGTGTTTTACACAGGCACATGAAAGTGCATATCTTTTTAATAGAGCTCAAACAATGGTATGTTTGACTGAGTTTTGTTTTTAGTTATTTAGTTCAAGATGAAAGTAGTCAAATGTTTCAGAGAATTTATAAACAAATTCATTTGCTGTGAAACACTAAGAAAGTTACAAAAAAGGAATTAAAACATGATAAAGTGCATGCCCTCAATTACACATTCCTTATTTTAAAACAGAATGCGGAAAGAGAGTGTCCTACTTCCGTTTTACAAATGACTGGATGTCTCTCCCAGTATTTTTAAGAAAGTCAATGCCATGTACAATTTTTAAGAATAACCTTATAAGGTTCTTAATGGATAAACATTTTTAGAAAAAATGACAGTAGGTAGTTTTGGTAGTTTTAGTAGTTTTAATTATAATTTTGTATATTTTATATTTTAGATCTGTGATACTTGTATTTCTTACTTTAGATTTTAATACTTTTTATTTTATAGAGGACCTCCCTGAAAACCACGTATTTACGTGACGGGCGCTTCCTCTTTAAAGATTGTTTTTATTATTATATTATTATTATATAAAAGATTCAGATGACAACCCATTTACAAAGATCTTACAACATAGTTTTGATCAGCCATATAATCACCCAACTCGATTAAAATTATTGCAGAAGATTAAGTTCAATAACCAATTTAGTTTGTTTCTTTTATTTCTTTAACAATGTTTGCTATGAAGAGTTACATCCCCAAACTTACTGGGCAGGGAACTATTACCAGAAATTTGATGCTTCTGCTTCATTGAAAAGCAGCGTACATTCACATAACAATCATTGGCAACAATAAAATTACAGTCCTCAGCTCTGTCATAATAGAACTTACATTAGCTTGAAAAAATAGGTACCAACATTACCATATAACTGATCAAGTAACATCAAAAGGACTAATTTAATGGTCTGCACTGTAATAAAAAAAACTACAGACAGCATCAAACCTGTACATTTATTCATGACAACACGGTAATAACATAAGGTGGCAGACTTACTTCTGCCTGCACTTACAAACAATATAGTGTTTATGGAGAATACAGTGTCAAGTTCAATACCCTGTAACATTGTACACGTTTTTATCTCTTAGGCAAGGTCTCCAAAAATTCCCAGAGTTATTGTGTGCTTCACCGTGCAAAAAGCATCCTTTCATCTTACACCGGTAACCTTCAACGCAGACCTTGGCTCACTGTGATGTCTTCAACACCAGTCTAAGATATAAAATAAATGCATTTGCAAAGATTTTGGCAAATACAACTTACTTGAAAAAAGTACTAGATGGGCAGTGCATAGATACAAGCAAAATCTCTAATTTACTGTAGTTTGTGTAATAACATTTTGTTTTTGAGCTGACAAATAGAGGATATTACATGGCTTGGCAGAGATTTTCTCCTTGAGTGTTCAAAAATATTGCGTGGAAATACTTTTCAAGACAAGAAGAGAAATTCTGTATCTCCAAAAAGGTATGTAATGTCCTATTTATTATTATAAACACTGATGAAATACCACAGCATTTCACTTTCAATGCTAAAGGAACAAAGGCCAATGCTTGTCATGGCCAGTTACGGCCAGCACAGGTGTCAATGGGTTAAAAAGTTTTTTTACGTACTTGTCTCCAATCAGTTATAAAAACTTATGTGAGAATCCCCCCACACTGTGATAACAGTCAGTTGATAGGAGAACAAGTACACTATTTTGAACAACATGGCCAAGCAGGTGTCCTAAGGACAGCCTTTATCACTCATTACAGCTTTTTCCTTGCATCTCTCACCTTTAGCAATGTGACAGATTCAAGTGGCTCAAGACTCCATTGCACCATCTTCATCAGCATCATCAAACTGCCCAGTATCTGCCGGGCTTGGTGGCTGTACTTTGCATGGAGGTGGCAAGGAAGAAGAATATATAGCTGATTCATAGTTTGCAGTCTTGGTGAAAGCTTGAGAAGCAGGGGGATAACAGTACAGCAAGTTTTGCAGCTGGTTTTGAAAGTACACTTTGTTATAGCTCCTTTCTTTAAATGTTTCCAGCACAAGATTATAGGCCAAGGAATCTTGTATTTCCTTATCCCAATCTTCAGTCGTGTCCATGTTGTTTGATGGAGGGTCATCTGAGAGAGAACTTTCCATCTTCAGCCCTTTTGACTGAGGTCCTTCTGAGTCAACACTGTTGGATGGAATCTCATTTGCCATGTTTCTAATGGCATCTGCTTGATCTTTCAGCTCATTCAAAATCTCAATGTGAGATTCATTGTCAGGGAAAGCATCAGCATCTTCAAATATGTTACTGTAGAGGTTTTTGGAATGTTCAAGAAGGATGTCTCCTTCTTGAGGTTGGGACACTGAAGACGAATTTGGGATGAATTCTCTCATAGCTTGTTCTTTGACTTTAGCCTCCCTCTCGTCTGGGCCTAGCAAGACAGGTTTACATTAATGCTATTGTCATTTGTACTATTTTAGGATTGGGTAGCTGCACTGCAGAGCAGTGCTACAGTGTTTGCAGAGCTTCAAAAAACTTGAATTCCAGCTCACCCTTGGGACAAGTAGCTCTCAAATTTTGCTTGTTCTGGACAAGTCTTAGTTGCTCTTTTAATAACTTAGTTGGCGGATGACTTGCTTGATCCCTTGCCCGTTGGGCAAGTGAGAATGAAAAGTTACTTGTCCAGAAAGAAAATGTACTTGTCCAGGACACAGGGATGGCACTCTTGTCGAGACCTGGTTTGTACATGAAGAACGAGTAAATTGATTTGATTTTTGTCACACAGCATATCAGCACATATTTGAAACAGAAATAGATTTTATTGCCTTTATAATGCATGCTTCCGCATCCTATTAGTTGCCTTTCTCATTCCAGGTCCACTTAATTAGTATCTATGCAACTTAGGCAGACAACGGTTTACATAGAGGATATTACATGGTGGTGCATGTGAAAAAATGAACTCTATTACTGAGTGGTAAAATATTATTAGGGAAAATAAAATCCATCTCTTCAAGCCACCACATTCAAATAATTGATGTGTTTCCTACATTTTGTGCGAAACTCTTTATGACTAACCTTTGTGTGACTTCCATATGGACAAGCTCCTTTTCATGGCATATTCCAATGCTGCTTCACTAAAATTTGTCTCCTCCCCATCCTCACCTGTGTCAGTTTCATCTTCACTAGCTCCGTCATCTACCTCATTTAATATCTCAATTGTCGTCACCTTGTCTGGCTCAATATAATCTTCCCTCAACTTTCCACGCCAATTGTCTTTAAGATTAAGATCTTTCTCTGGATATTTGACCTGCTTTGTCAACTTAGGAACTTTTTCCGCTCTCAGTTTAAACTTGTTCTTATCCAAGTCAAGTCTCAGAAGTTTTTTGAGATTTAGGAGTTCCTTTGGAATCTTTGTGAGTTCATTGTGGAACAAATCCAGGGTTTGAAGGTTGATCAAATTTGCAAATGAACTGGGAAGTTCTTTGAGATAGTTGTTGTTCAACCTCAACTCAATGAGACTGGTGAGGTTGCCAAAGTTTTCAGGAAGTGTTTGCAAGTAGTTTTGTGACAACTGAAGGTACCAGAGCTTGGTAAGTAAACAAAATGAGGGAGGTAGACTTTGTAAACGATTTTGCCCAAAATCAACCCATTCCAAATTAATCAGTGAGCCAAAGTTTTCTGGCAATTCAACTAGCTGATTCTCGTCTAAATGCAGTTTTTGTAGGTTAACCATCCAGCCAAAACTACTTGGCAAAGTAAAAAGCCTGTTTCCATTCTGGAAAGCCCTCCTTTCAAGTTCACAAATAGTGCTTCCAAGTTGCAACTTCTCTAGCTTTTTCAGTTCTCCCATAGTTTCTGGCAAGTTTGAAATGTTATTTGCTGAGAGATCAAGTGTCTTCAATGACTTACCAGACACAGTTCCAAAGGAATCTGGCAGGGGACTCCCTAACAACTCATTATCAGCAATCCCCAGATTCTCAATGCTTAACAAATTTCCAAACCAGGATGGCAATATCTTAAGATAATTTTTGTCAACAAAGAGACTTTCAATAACTTCTGCAGACTGAAACTTTTCTGGTAAATTTTCAATGCTGTTACCACTCAAGTCAAATGTCTTCAAACAAGGGAGATTCCCTAGTGATTCAGGCAAGTCTGACAGTTCGTTGTGGCTCAAGTTGAAAATCTCCAGTTTGCTCAACGCTCCAGTATCATCTGGAAGGCTTGTAAGATTATTGTCTCCCAACTCGAGCACCTTTAAATTCTTCATGCAACTGAAAGAATGGGGCAGGTTCCTTAAGTTGTTCTCGTCCAACCGCAGTTCCAGCAGGCATTCCCCGAATCCTTCCTTCCAGGATTCGATTCCATTGCCAATGGCGTCCAGAATTTTCAAATGCTGGAGCTTTGACAAAAACACAGGCAATTCGTGAAGGCAGTTCTCGTTTAAGTGAAGTGACTCCAAATTTTCCAGTTCTTTCATCGTATCTGGAAGCTCTTGCAGCTGGTTTCCTGTAGCAGATAACACTTTCAATGACGATAAATAGGAGATTTCCTTCGGCAAGAACTTCAAGTCGTTGTAGTCGAGATTTAGAATGGTGACATATTGAAAAGTTTTTGAGAGAATTTCACAAGGAAACGTGTCGAGATCTAAAGAAGACAGCTCTAAACTGGTTCCTTCATTCAAAGCAGCCGTTTGTACGATTTTCTTCGCCTCTTCCATCGTTATATTTGGCAGCCAAACTTGACAGAACACACGTGTTTTGAATGAACCAAGGAGCCTCGTTTTGGTAAACGCGCCTTGTTGTTGATGGGGAAGGAGCGGGGAGAGGGAAGGGAGGTATCAAGCTTTTGTCCCTCTGAGGCCTGCGTTTTTCTGTTAAACTTACAATGTCTGGGAATAAACTATCACAAAAAAGTACACCTTTTGAAATTCACTTTGAAAACCAGTTCAGTGCTCAGAAATCATGTGTTAAAATAATGCTCTTCTATAAAGCTGAATCACATAAGGAAGTCTTAAAAAGACTTGAAAGGTCTTTAAAGGGGAAGGCAGAGACGGATTTGGCCAGCGTGTTTACATCCTTGGTGCCACCAAATTCAGACCATGTGATAATTCATTTGGGAGCCAGGTTACAATAGTGTAATTTATCACACGCAACCGATTTGCATGCGTGTATAGTACAAACGGAACAATTATTGTAACCTGCCAAATGAATCATGACATGATCTGAATTGGGCGATAAGGATGTGAACATGCTAGCCGAATCTGTATATTGACAGGTAACAACAGATCACATAAATTTTGGTGATCAAATCAGACAAATCATTATTGTGTAGTTTCAGAAATTTCCATACCTCCCCTACAGAAGAGATTTTTTCTTAGACCCTCTCCCCACCCCTCTGAAAATTCTAAATAAGCTTCATACATTTCTCTAAATTTTTTGGTCTTAGAGAGCTCTACACCCCAGGAAAAATTCCAATCACTTCTGTGAAGGGAGTATGGATATTTTCGTCTTGGAACTCTACCTCTATATAATTTTTGAGCAACACATCTGTTGGGGAAGTATCAGCAGCATGGATGCTACTGTAAGCTTATGAGAATGAAGACAGCTGGAAGGGCGTGTTTAAAACACAAAATGACACTATGGTTATACTAAATAGCACTTTGGTTAGCTTAAATATCACTGACTTGGCAGTGGTTACCTCTCAGTAATCATAAGCGTTAACCCTTAGAGACATCTGTATATTTCCACATTGACTCTTACCCGTAATAGCATTTTATCATTTTGCCCTCTCATGTTTTAAGCACAGCAGGACATGCCACATGTATGAAGAGTCATCAAAAATACATCTAAATGATGAAGCAATAAAATTCTTCACAGATTATTTTAGCTGAAAAAAATTTTATTTCTTTATATTCTTGATAAAAAATTTCTTTATCAATAAATTTTAATGTACCAGTAGCTATTTTTGAGTCAATAGGCCCTCTATTTGCATGACACTGGTTATCAAGCTTTCTGAGTATCAATATTTTACAGTGGCTGGAAACTTGATTTTAGAAAATTAAGCAAACTTCTTGTTCCTTGGTGACCAAAGGATGATTCATTGTGTCATCATGTAATTAACACTTTCTCCGTCATAAATTGTCAAGCAATATCAGTCATCACTGCCATGCATTTTCTATCTTCATCAATTTCACCATCATCATCAGCGCTGCCATTTTCATAGTTGTTGTCTTCATCACCATCATCAAAATAACCGCTTCGCCCAAACCAAAACCCAGCATTACCTATGAAAATAAAATTCAAAATCAACCATCTTCAAATATTTATT